>NW_027468680.1:20678835-20791335 GCF_046254945.1 Alosa pseudoharengus | reverse complement strand
GAGTGTGTGTGAGAAATAGAGAATGATCAGATAGAGGGGTGATACTGTACTGCGTTTCCTCAGAATGCCCTTGCTAAGTCATAATTACAAAGTCGTCGAGTTCAAGGGCTTGGCATGCATAGCTAACATAAGCAGCACGATCCACTTATCTTCCTCGTATTCGTATTCATACAAATGTAGAGTAATTGGCAGCAATTCTACCAGCATGTGAGGGCAGAATATAACAAAAACAGGAAATTACAGAGAAAGATGGAACAGGGAGAGAGAGGTTGTGAAAAGAAAGAGATAAAGAATACAAGAACATGAACAAAGGGAAGTAAGGGAGTCCGTATTCAAGTTACAATCTTCGGAGCAGCACATCCACTCACAAACAGCTGTTATCTACACACAGTCAATTCATAAAACACATTCACACTTATTATCGATTCAAAAGGCACACCACCTCTTTGGTTTCATTTACACCGACAGCTCTCCCCCTCCCTTTCTCTCACTCCATCACCACTGCTCTCTCTCTCTCTCTCTCTCTCTCTCTCGCTTTCACTCCATCACCACTGCTCTCTCTCTCTCTCGCTTTCACTCCATCACCACTGCTCTCTCTCACTTTCTCTCACTCCATCACCACCGCTCTCTCTTTCTCTCTTTCTCTCACTCCATCACCACCACACTCTCTCTCTCTCTCTTTCTCTCACTCCATCACCACCACTCTCTCTCTCTCTCTCTCTCTCTCTCTCTCTCTCTCTCTCTCTCTCTTTCTCTCACTCCATCACCACCACTCTCACTCTCACTCTTTCTCCTTCTCTTACTCCATCACTACCACTCTCTCTCTCTTTCTCTCACTCCATCACCACCGCTCTCTCTCTCCCTCCCCTCCCTCCTCCCCCTCTCGCTCACCCTCAGGTTGCTGCGTGGCTCAAGGGTGAGGATGACCTCGGTCTCGCCGGTGTTGGTGGCGGCGTTGAGCTTGGCGAGGCGGTACACGGCCTCGCCCATCATGCGCTCGCGGGTCATGCGCCCGAGTGCGTACAGGCGCAGCCGGAGCGCCGACGCGGCCAGCTCGCCCGGCTCCAGGTGCGCGAAGCGGAAGGTGTCGTCGAAGCGCGGGCTGGAGCCGCGCTGCACGCCCGTCTTGTGGCGCTGGCGCTTGGCCGGCAGCAGCACGGCATGCACCTGCCAGGAGTCCATGCCGCTGCGCGCCTTGTCCGGGATGCCGCGCGCCGTCACCACAGTGACCAGCAGCTTGGCGGAGGTGGGCCGGTAGTCAAGGACGACGACCAGCTCGCCGCAGTTGGAGATGGGGATGCGGGGGGACACAGAGAGGGGGTCCCCAGGCGGCTGCTCTGGCTAGAGTGGGGTAGAGAGAGAGAGACAGAGTTATTCATACACACACACATACACACACACACCTGCACATTCATAAATACTGTAAACCACATATATTTACGGTATGGAGGTTATGGAATAGGTTAGTGACACTGAGGACTTACATGGACGTGTGTGTGTGTGTGTGTGTGTGTGTGTGTATGTGTGTGTGTGTGGGTGTGGGTATGTATTACGGAACAGACATCAGGTAGACAAATGGCACATGAGAGCTATGTAGAAAATCTCATTAATCTGGAGATTCTGTTCACACATTGCTCTCTTGCCTTCCTCTCTCCCCTGAGTCTTTGTGTGTGTGTGTTTGTGTGTGTGTGTGAGTGAGAGTGAGTGTGTATTTGTGTGTGTGTGTTTGAGGAGAAAGAGAAACTACATAAAGAGCAGTGAAGCCCGATGTTGACAGAACACACAATGAGCCGAGGTTGCCATGACAACCTCAGACTCCTGATAAGATAGACAGAGTGACAATTGCACGTCAGAGGATGAGAGCCTGCTTGCAGAATTACAAACACACTCTCACACACAACACTAGCACACACACACACACACACACACACACACACACACACACACACACACACAGCCAGCATATACCTGAAGGTGGATTAAATGGCTAAAACATCAATACTGTCTGTCCACATATACACTCTCGTCTTTCTCTCTCCCTCCCTTCCTCCCTTTCCCTGTCATTCTCTCCCTCCCTTTCACACATTTTCTCTCTCTCTCTCTTTCTCTCTCTCCCACACACACAAACATACACACACACACACACCATCATCAGACACACACAGACACCACAAACCTACTCTCTGACAGCTCTCCAACTGGGCTGAGAGCTCCCGACGACACACTAACACATTATCGAAGAACGTCTCCATTAGCAACAGCCGTCAGCGACGGGGGTGCGTGTGCGTGTGGGTGGGGTAGGGTGAGGGTGGGGGTGTTGTGCATCTCCTCTGTGCCTCATGCCTATTTATGACACCTGAGCTCTCAGTCTAACCCAGCACAACACAGACCCTGGGGAAAGCACTGAGTGAGAGGAGAAGCAAGGGACCAGAGAGGCATGGAGAAGAGAAGACAGGGAAAAGAGAAGAGAGAGGGGGATAGAGACAGAGAAGGAAAAAGAGAGACACTTAGACAGAGAGAAAGCATGAAATAGGCATGAGAGACGTGGCTATGGTATGTGATTGCTGTAATTGATGTGATGTGAAAATAATGACTGCTCGACTAAAGTGTTCTGTTGCAGCATCGATCAGTTCCCTGGCATGGATGACTCCCTCTGAGGCCACTGGTCATGCACTGTGAGCATAATGACCATGTCTCTCACTGTGACCGTCTTCACTGGCTGCCCGTGAGTGGACAGTTAAGTAAGGATCTGTGTAGAGCCAAGCGGGGTGAAGGAATTGGGAGTTAGGAATTTGTCATGGGGAAAGAAACATAGCAATGTCTTGCTTTGGAGCGTCTGTTTAGCTGACTGCTCAACACACATTTATACACACACAGACACAAAGACACAAAGACACACACACACACACACACACACACACACACACACTCACACTCACACTCTCACACACACACAGCGGTACCTCTGGGCTCCAGGTGGAGGAGCTGTCGGTGCCCTCGTGATCGTAGGCCTGGTTCTCCATGGCCATGGACTCCACCATCTCCAGGCTGTCGGGGGTCCTACGCCGCCCCTGTCGACTGCCTCCCCGGCTGCCCGTGCCACTGCCCGCCTGGCTTTCTGCCCGGCTCCCAGCCCGGCTGCTGGCTCTGCTGCCTGCCCTGCTGCTGCTGCCCCTCTCCCTGGGGGTGGGAGTGGGAGTGGGGGTGACGGCCTCCTCCCGTGTCTCCACCGGCTCCTGGGAGCCCAGGGAGTCTCTGTCTCCGTCCCCGCAGGCGTGGAGGGGGTCACGGATGGGCCGCGCGTCCTCGGCCCCTGAGCGGGACACGGGCCTGGAGGTCAGCGGGTCCCGGAAACTGCGCTGGCTCACAGCGTCCATATCTGGGGTTGGAGATGGTTGGAGAGAAAAAGAGTTTACACACTGTCACAGAATCATAAATACACACACACACAAACACACATATCCAGGGATGGATTACTGAACGGGCCTACCGGGCCCAGGCCCAGGGGCCCAAGGGGTCAGGGGGCCCTGAAGCCCAAGCCTTTGCATGGAATCATT
This sequence comes from Alosa pseudoharengus, assembly GCF_046254945.1. Taxonomy (NCBI): domain Eukaryota; kingdom Metazoa; phylum Chordata; class Actinopteri; order Clupeiformes; family Clupeidae; genus Alosa; species Alosa pseudoharengus. The sequence continues at coordinate 20,787,778 of NW_027468680.1, read as the reverse complement.
GCCTCAATATCAACAAATCAGGATGTAGGCTATGAATCTGATTGAATTTAGTATTGGCCATCTCCAAAATGCACCAGAATACAGGAAATCACATCAAACAAATTAAAGTTTTTCTGGGGGAGGACCCCCAAACCCCCCCCTCCCACATATACGACAATAAGTGGGGGGCCCTTAATACATCTGGGCCCAGGGGCCCGAAAGTTCATAATCCGCCCATGCACATATCGTACCATATCATGCATGCCAAGGACAGTTGTATACATATCACATGTATACATCCAACATATAGATACACATATGACTCACAACAGCTTCAAATAGTCGGAGTTGCAGAGTTACACTCAAAATGGGGCCACGCTATTGTGCATTTCCTACTCCCCTTGTAATAATAGACAGAACGCTTACCCATCACACATAATCTAAAAAGCACTATGCGTCACACTGTGCATATAATGTGGGCCTTTAGCCCATACATCCGACTGTTTCATTCAGCCCTTGACAGATTGGACTGCACTTAACATTGAGCTGCTCCACGTAGCTTTTGAAAGGCCCTCATTTGCTGTGATTGACAGGCCTTTGAAGGAACAGCGCGTTCTGCTCGACCACAGCCGCCAATTAGATTCTGCTGAGTGCAGAATCGAACTGTTGCCGTGGCAACTGCCAGGACGCTCAGCCATGGCAACAGGGCACGGCGACTCATTAGGTTCAAGTGATCGAGATCGAACCAGCAAGAGGAGAGGACCAAATTCACTTGAAGAATCCTACAAAGCGACCTGATTGGGTTAGGGGGGGGGGGGGGCTAATTTAGCTGCAGCTGTAATAACACAAATGACACATTACCTCAGGGTCAAGTCCTACACAAGCTTGACATGCACATTACTGTATGTTCTACATTTGAGCTCAGCAGGAGAAATACAAAACATCATCACTATGACTATGTTATGATTAAGAATTACATGACTATGAGCTGAATGAGGGATTGATTTCTTTTATAAGACTCTTAACAGCTGAAAATACCTTACTGGTTAGTGACATTTTTTCCTATCCACTTAGTTTTGCAAGTGACCAGCTTATGCTTCAGAGAAGACACAAATGACCTTTAGCAACAGATGAGTGCTGGTCACTCATCTCTCACACAACCCATGGGCCCAAGACCTCCTTTTAAATGGTTAATCTCCACTAATTTCTCTCACCACACCACACCACACCACATCTGGGAGTGTAGACTGGACATCCCTAATGAAACATCTGGACAGGGCTCACTCACTCAATTTCCAGTTGTGAACAGTAAGAGCCCAATCTGTGGGCTTAATCTGAGCTGATCTGGAGCACTAATCTGCTAGCTGTCATATTATTTACATGGGGGGGGGGGGGGCAGTAGGTTCATGAGGAGTGGATTAATAAGATTAGGTTTGATTAAGAGTATTTACGCGTTGTTTACAGTAAGTGCTAAAAGTCATTCTGAGGCGAGACTACATGTTTGTGAGGGTAGATCAGTATAAGTATATATATAAGTATATATACTCTTTTGATCCCGTGAGGGAAATTTGGTCTCTGCATTTATCCCAATCCGTGAATTAGTGAAACACTGCACACAGTGTACACACTGTAAGGTGAAGCTCACACTAATCCCGGCGCAGTGAGCTGCCTGCACCAACAGCGGCGCTCGGGGAGCAGTGAGGGGTTAGGTGCCTTGCTCAAGGGCACTTCAGCCGTGGCCTACTGGTCGGGGTTCAAGCGGCAACCCTCCGGTTACAGGTCCGAAGCGCTAACCAGTAGGCCACGGCTGCCCGAATATATATACTATATAGATGCCACTGCCTACTTGTAAACAAATAAATATTTCTAGGCTAAAGTGTACGTACTTCCTCTGTGAACGCATCTGAGTGGAAATGTGGGCAATTTCGTTATAGTTGATATGTACATTTGTGCAAACATAATCATGTCTGTGAGCTCATGTTTGTGTGTTTCCATGTTATTGTGATTGTGTTTGTTTTTGTATAGGATTTGTCATTGTATGTGTTTGTGTTGGGATATGTGTGAATGCTTGTGCTGTATGTTTGTGTGCATTTGTGTATATACTGTATGCAGGTGTGTGTGTGTGTGTGTGTGTGTGTGTGTGTGTGTGTGTGTGTCAGTGCATACCCTCACAGTCTGAGGGTTCGGTGGTGCCCTCTTCCTGGTCGGACAGCAGACGGGTGAACTTGTGCTGGCGCCCTGGCGCTCCCTGTGCGCTGCCCGCCTCTTGGGCACCTGTGCGGAAGCTCTGCGAGCGCGAAACGGAGATCTCGAACTGCTTCGCCACGTCGTCCTCGCTATCCGACGAGCTCGACTGCTCCCCATCATCGCCAAAGCTGTTCACTGCTCAGACATAGCCAACGTCCACACACACACACACACACACACATGCAAATAAGTACGCATACACACATCCAGAAATGTGTGTGTTGACACAGGGAGCACAGGGGAGGGACAGAGGATGAATTAGTGGCGAAGAAGGTTTGGGGGGAAGTGGAGGAGCCAAGGGGAGAAGGGAGGAGAGAGAAGAATGCAAGAGAGAGGCAAAGAAGGCAAGAGAGAGGCAAAGAAGGCAAGAGAGAGGAAAGAGGCAAAAAAAATGTCAGGCGATACTGTATCACTGGAGAAAATAAAGAGGAAGATTACGAGAGAGGTCAACACCTCTCAACACGAGAGAGGTGGTATCACAAGAGCCCCAGTGGTGGACACAGAGGTGGTTGAGACTCAGTGCATCTGCATGGTGTATGATAGTGTGTAATGCAGTTAGGTGATGTAGAGAGACTAACTTGAGGACAGTCATTGAGTCAGAGAGTGAAAGTGTATACCAGTGTGTAAAATGTGTGTTAGCATCGGCCATGGGAGAGTGCACCACACAAGACAGCTGTAGCTGGGCTAAGCTGGGCTCTGTTATATGGAAAGAAGAAACTGATGCAGAATAAGACCCAGAGCAGGATTGAAACCACAGCCTCAGAAAGAGAGGTAGATACAGAAAGTAGATCTTGAGAGGACTAAAAGGATCTAGTAGAAGAGCAAGAAACATACATATAGCAATCTGAACTAAAAATCATCCAAACACTTCAATAGTCTGAGATTCCCAGATGACCTCACTCTATACCTTCACAACAGGTGCAAACACAGGTCTTGTAATGCACAAGACTATCTCAGTTCAAAATTCCATGCCTTTGGGAGTCCCCTTGTCTGAGTGACAGGTGCAAGGAAGAGGCCTATCTAAAGAACAGCAACATAAAAGTCCCCCAAACACTAAAAATAAGCATAGTTATGAATGAACTGGATGTCAGCAACTACATATTTCAGCATATTCAAAACCAGAGACGTTTAGGGACTTTAATGAGACCCAAAGCAGGGTTACGGATCTTTAAATGCCTGCTTATCAGTCTTTCTTTCATTCTTCCTGTTCATTCTTGGGTGTTGGTTACAACGAGGAAGACTGAATCATCCTTCTGTGTCTCTTTCATACGAGTCAAATTAGACCGAGACGCACTGTGTGGCTTCAGAGATCGCCATGGAAACCACTGCTTTACCCCTTCAGGAGGTTTTTTTCTCAATGTACACAACGTGCCTCAGAAATGATCTGTTACCATGGCAGCCTTAACACTGGGCAGAGGGGGCTGTTTTTGCAGATGATTGATTGCTGGAACTCATCGTCCTCTGACACACACACACACACACACACACACACACACACACAAACACACACAGACACACCAGATACACACACATAGCTTTAAGGCTGCATTTTCTTAGCTTTAAGGCTGCATTTTCTTGGCTTAATGCACTTACACAGAGACATCATTGTTGGGTAACATTGAGACCCCACCTACTATCATAATCTCTCTCTCTCTCTCTCTCTCTATCACTATCTCCCTCACATTCACACTCAAACACACATACAAACACCACCCTCAGAGCAACGTAAAGACCTGCACCTGCAACTATCTCAATACACAGCCTGACCCCCCCCCCCACACACACACACACACACACACATACACACACACACACTCTCCCTCTCAGCACTCTGCCACTTGGCTGGCAAGGGAGCCACTGCTCCAGCTGGAGAGAGAGAGAGAGTAAAAGAGAGAGACAGTTAGAGAGAGAGTGTGAGAGAGGAACACAGACTCTTTTCCTCGCCGGCTAACAAAATAAGGTTAATCATCTAAAAATAAATATTGCATGGCTTCCATTCAGCAGTCCCTGCCACATGGACCTGCGCACAAGGTTGCCTTTCCTTTCATGTGACCCAGATCCCCTGTGCCAGGCCAGGCCAGCGCTACTTCAGTGATAGCGGGCCACCACTCCTTCTGCTCTCATCTGCCTATGAGCACATGTGCTCTCTGTTGGGTTGTCTTGGGAGATTTCCGCACCTTCCCCCCTCCTTGTGCACCTGAGCCACTGGAGAGCCACTGTAGCTGGATGGGCGCACATGTCCCGATCCATCATGACCACAGAGAGCTTGAGAGGAAAAATATTTTTTTTATACAGATGTCTCAGAGGATTGAACACGACAGACCTATCTAGAAACACAACCATGTTGAGGATTCATTGTAAGCACTCTCAGCAGTGTGTGTGTGTGTGTGTGTGTGTGTGTGTGTGTGTGTGTGATACGCGCACACGTGTGTGCAGGGTTCCTACACATTTTCCATTTCATACTTTTTCCATACTCAAATTTCCAAACTTCTCAGTAGATTTTTCTGACCATATACTTGACATTGCGGCCACTTCTGGTTTGGGATAAGTTGGTGAAAACAAACACATGGACAACTGAAGTGAATTAAAAAATGACACTTAATATTCATCTATTTAGCCGGGTCATTTTTCTATGAGCCAGCTGGCAGTTCGTACAGCTGTCGTCAACTTCAGACTGTAACACTTTTGCCATGTATCTGGCGCATCATATAGTTTTCAATGAATAAATACAACCACAAAGTTTTGTTTCCACCAAGCGGAGCTCACAGACTGTGCTTTATGTCAAAAGGAAATGTTGTTTGACCGGGAATTTGACCTCAAAACTAGGGGCCCTAGCTTAAATTATGGAAAAGGTCACACATTTTTAGCACATTTTTATCGAGGCAAAATCTATTTGAAAGTCAGTGTTTAACCCGAAAATAGCAGAGCTATTTCTCGATTCTCGATTAGGTTTTGGTTCCAGTGTCAGGTTCTGAGGACCCCAATATAATTGTGTCTTGACGATGTGGACTGATAGTTGAGCTACACCACAGTAGGAATGGTTCATTATGACTGACTGAAGTGATTTATACTGTAGATGCTATAGTCTGGAAACACAAATATTTCTCCACACCCTTCTTTTTTTCATACTTATCCAGACCTGGAAATTACTAAAATCAAATTCCGTACTTTTCCAGGTTTCCAGGTGTGTGTGTGTGTGTGTGTGTGTGTGTGTGTGTGTGTGTGTGTGTGTGTGTGTGTGTGTGTGTGTTTTAGAAGAAATACAGAGTGTCTCCTTCAGATGGCCTCTTGAGAAGCACACCGCTAAGAACAGGGAGCTCTCAAGATTGATGGACCAAGCAATCAAATAGAACTGTGTGTGTGTGTGTGTGTGTGTGTGTGTGTGTGTGTGTGTGTGTGTGTGTGTGTGTGTGTGTGTGTGTGTGTTCTGTTTGTCCAACAAGCAATGTTTGTGCACCCGCGTGTGTGTGGGGCCGCATAATAATCAGGTTCTGAGCACACACAACACTCAGTGTGTGTGAGTGTCTGGTAAGCCACCTGTGCATGTGTGTGTGCTTCCGCATAATAATCTGCATCTTTGTGTGCGTGTGTGCATGTGTGTGTGTGTGTGTGTGTGTGTGTGTGTGTGTGTGTGTGTGTGTGTGTGTGTTTTGTGTTTTCTGAAGGCGGCTACTTGCTCCGCCTTGCATATCAGCTTACTCATTAAAACTCCAGAGAGACAGACCAAAACAAACATTCCACTGTTTACTTTCTAGTCCCCACTGATACACACACACGCGTGCACACACAGACACAGACACAGACACCGACACACACACACACACACACACACACACAGAACCTCCTGCTATTGTGCGAGCAACTCAGCAACACAAGCAACTGTGGTTGTGCTTGTGTAAGTGTGCCTGTGTGTGTGTGTGTGTGTGTATGAGCAGCTGTTTATTTGTGTGCATGTGTGAATGTGTTTGCGTGCGTATTACTGTGCGCTAAAACTCATGAGGAGAGGTGGGAGTATCGACGCCTCGCCGACTGACTAATGACTGCTGAGAGTAACTGAACTCAAAGGTTTTCACTGGAGGCGGATGGGAACGAGGCAGAACATGCTGCCTACAATAGCGCTGTGCTCACAGACAAAGTGAAGAAGGCCAAATGTAGGAGTATTCAGAATGAGCAGCCAATACAATGCAACAGGCAACTTGTCTCAATTGTATCATCCCAGTTGTAAGCCTGGCTACGGCGATGAAGCTATCATTATCTCAAGATGTCAGAAAATCTAACCACACCTCTCCAAACTCAACAACCTTGTCAGACTCATGACATTTCAATAAACCTTACCATAGACATTTCTCAATATCAATACTACCATGGCTGCATGTTTGTCCACACACAGCAATGTGATAGAGATGGAGGGTGGAGACTTAGATTTCATTTTCATTTTGTGACATTTGTGACATCAAAGAATTTCATATTTTTGCAGAATGTTGTCAATACGCAATTACATTCCTGACTGACAGCACAGCGATCACCCAAGACATCCCGGGAGCCCACAAGGCATCACGTAGGCGCAGGCGCACGTCTACAAACCTAATCCCAACAGGCTAAACATCACCAAATCTGACTAGACCCTATCAGGTATTTCCGGCCACACGCCACAACTCCGCCGACCCTCAGTGAAGTTCTTACCAGCCGAGTGTGCGTCCCAGCAGCGGGAGTTTGCCATGCTCCTCTGGCTCTCCAGGTCCTCCCTCTCCTCCGCTATGATGGACAGCTGGTCAGGCGAGGGGTCAGACGGTGGCCCGCCGCCCAGGCCCCTGCATGCCAACTCGGCCTGTAGGGCCTGCAGCCTGTCCCCTGTGGCCCCTGTAGCCTCGGCCTCCTTCTCCGGGTCTCCTTTGCGATCAGTGTTGTTGTCGTTGTCGTTGTCATTGTCATCGTAGTCCGAGCCAGAACCTGCGGCGGGCTCCGAGGGGTTCTTCTGGTCCGGCTCTGGACGCGGCTCGGCGGGCGCGGGCTGGCGCAGGCTGAGGAGGCTGGCCGAGAACGCCTCCGACATCTCGGCCAGCCGCGCCGAGAACGCCTGGAAGCTGGGGCCCCAGGAGGACGTCATGATGACCCGACGTCACTTCAGAGTGAAGCGGAAGTGGAAGAGGAGGAACAAGGGCAGCAGGAGGAGCAGAATAAGGAGCAGTAGGAGCAGGAACAGGAGGAGGAGGAGGAGGAGGAGGAGGAGGAAGAGCGTGACTACAAGCCTGCCATCATCTCTTTGACAAACCCAAAGTCACTCCAGAAAGAGAAGCTCAGGTACAACAGCAGATCCACACAGAGGATGGGCGGCACGTAGCTAAGTCTGTGCTCCTGTGGTCTATCTGTGATGTCAAACAGAAAAGCTGAGTGCTACCTGGAACTGCTCTGAGCTACACAAAGTGGACTGTTTGCTAAAGGAACTGCCCGACCTAGAAATACCGGAGCAGCAAACACACTCCCTGACACACACTGTACACATCACACATCACACACACTACACACACTCACACACTCACACACAGAAACACACACACATGTTTACGTAAGGACTCCTAATTCTCTTCTCTTCTCTCTCATACAATTTCAACATTAAGATTTTAAGACTATCTACCATGGAACATGGAGTATTCAGTATAATAAGTTTTTAGTTAAGTGATGCTGACTAGATTTCCGAGGGGAGCAAAATAACACCTCACTGCTTAGTCATGAAAGGAAGGAAGGAAGGACATAAAAAACCACAAAGGAACAAAAGCACAGGCAAGATAAGGCTTAAATGGCAGTACACATTAACAACTCAAGATAAAAAATGATCTCATCCAACAGTGTTAACTTTCATCAAGTGTATGGATACTGAATACCAATTAACATCAAGAGTTATCCCACTGCTCTCGCAAATAAAGGTGTTGCCACAGAAACACAAGCCAAAACAGCCCATCCTTACAGCAACTAAGTAACCACAAGAGGTTGACTTCATCCACAGGTATACACATTCCACTCTCATAATCCTGTGTGTTTGTGTGTGTGTGTGTGTGCGTGTGTGTGTGTGTGTGTGTGTGTGTATTTGAGTATTTGAGTCTGCGAGAGAGGGGGAGAGAAAGAACGTATGAAAGATTTTTTAGAATGTATTATATTCACATATCTATACATGTATGTATGTATACATGTATGTATGTGTGTTTGTGTGTGTTTGACGTGTGTGCGTCCATGTGAGCGCACACTTTCCTAATTCATCTCCCGCCCATCTTGTGTGTCGAGTGGAGTGCCGGGCCCCTGTACTCACCCAGGCCCTGGTGCACACCGCGCTCCTTGCGCCGGCGCCGGCTGTACTGTTCCAGGCAGGGCAGGCCCCCGACGCGGGCGAAGCACAGCTTCTTGTTGATGAAGAGGAAGAGGATGGCCAGCAGGACCACAAAGACGCCCACGGCCGACAGGAAGCCGATGGCCTCCGGCGTGACTGCCAGGGAGAGGGGACACACAGAGACACACGCATCAGACCACACCAACACGCAGCCTGACGTGCAACACGGGGGATACGTGCAAAAAGGGAAATAAATAAATAAATAAACAACAAGCAAGTAAACACAGACGTAGGATGCAGGACATGTAGGCACACACACATGCAGGTACATGTAAGCACACACACACACACACACACACACACAACACACACACACACACACACACACACACACACACACACACACACACACACACACACATACACATACACACACACACACAAACAAGCCCACAGGTTTACACATATGCAAAAAATACATGCATGTAAGCACATGGGTATAAAAAGGTAAGCACACACACACACACACACACACACACACACACACAATACAGAATCACACACATATACACATAATTGGGCAGGACTTTAGTGTAGGGCATCAATGCTTAAACCTAATACATTTAACTATACACACTGCATGTACAGATTACTAATCTGGTAGACAGGTAGAACATTGCTAGACTATTTTTTACAAGTTGAATTACCTTCACTTTGAATCATCAACATTCAAGGATTTAGGGTGTACAAGTGCACAACGGGGAAATAGTGCAGGTCAAAGACATTATACTGTATCATATGTGGAAGACAAATTAATTACATGCAGGAATACCATTCATCTGAACACACACACACACACAGCCAAAATATTAATGCTCAATGCCTCATTCAGTGATATCATAAAGCCGGAGGGGGGCGGGGCACTAACAAGGTGTATTCTCCCTCACATACAGCACTATTCACATTTGCGTTCATGAAAAACTGCAATGTGGGAAATTCGTCTCCACAACGTGAAAGATATGTAGATATTCCATGCAAAAAAGTCGCTTCTTTAGTCATCAAGTCGTTTATTTGCATTATGCTCATGAGCACAGGTGATTGTGATGTTAAACAATACTTCCCAGTTTCCTTTTGTGCTTCCAGCTTTCCAGCTTTCTGGCTGGAAGCCTGGCTGCCTATGAACATGACCAACGTTGCCAGTTTGTTGCTGTCAAGTGAAAGCTCTCAACTGTGTGTCTGTGTGTGTGTGTGTGTGTGTCGGAGAGAGTGAAACTCATGGTGAGGGGCTTAGGTACATGTGTGTGTGTGTGTGTGTGTGTGTGTGTCGGAGAGAGTGAAACTCATGGTGAGGGGCTAAGGTACATGTGTGTGTGTGTGTGTGTGTGTGATAGAGAGAGAGAGAGGGAAATAAAAAGAGAATGGGGTTATGTAAATACAAAAACAACTTAAATGGCTGAGTGGTTGTGGGTGTAGGCTATGTACAGTATGTGTGAAAGAGAGAGAGAAAGAGAACTACAGATGGAGGACAGCCTTGAGTAGTTGAATGTGTCTGAGTGAGTCACCTCCATGTAGAGAACACAATGGTAAGAATACAGTCCTTTGACTAGCGTATGCTTTGCTTGAACTCCAAAAGGTCTCTCTCTCTCTCTCTCTCTCTCTCTCTCCCCCCCCTCTCTCTCTCAAATCAAATAAAATCAAATCAAATGGTGCCTTATTGGCATGAATGAGTAGAGTCACTGTTGCCAAAGCTACAAGTAAAACATGTTAATAATCAACTTTACATAAGTATTGGTATAGAGATAATTGGCCTCTCTCTTTCTCTCTCTCCCTCTCAAACTCGCATGTTTCTCTCACTGCCCTCTTCTCTCTGGACTCTGTAGCACTCAGAGTGGCCAAGGACTCCCGCTGAGGTCAGAATATCCACACAAACGTGAGGATGTGAAAGAGAGAGGGCAGAGGAACAGAAAGAAAGAAAAAGAGAGAGAGAGACAGAAAGAGAAACACACACACACACACACACACACACACAACATCTCGCTGTCCCAGGTCAGGACAGATGGATCGGAAATGCACACACACATCACAGACCTCCTCTGAGCTGCCCAATCTGCCTCTCTCTGTCTCTCCATCTCTCTCGTCCACACAGACACACACAAACAAATGAAAATAAGACTCCAGATGAACACACTCGCACAGACACAGACACACACAGACACACACACACACACACACGCCATCCCCTGGAAGGCACCTGTTTAATCCATGCTCTTTGAATGTCAGCAGCCAATAAGGAAAACCCAATTACTACAATGTATTTCAATGCTAGTGATGTCCTCCACCACACAAACACACAGAAAATACAGAACAGTTGACTCATGAAATAGAGCCAAATTGAAGGCTTATGATTTGTGTGTGTGTGTGTGTGTGTGTGTGTGTGTGTGCATCTACATGTTTCATTGGTTAAACAGGTCACACCACGGTAACAGGCTGAACTCTATTGCCTTCTTGACACCTAGCTCCAGCTCAGAGGGATTATATGTACTGCTGAATAACTCCAAACCTCTCTTTCTCTGTGTCTGCCTCTGACTGTCACCTTCTCTCCTTCCCTCTCTGGGCTACATGATCACGACAAGACTTACAATCAACATTTCAAAGCAATCCTTTACTTTTATACGCTCATTAACAAATGAATCAGGGACACTGGTCTATTCAGTGTTTGCACTCACTAACAAGGATACTGTATACAGCATGCGCATGTAGGCTACTATATATTCAGTTGCCCTAGAAACAGAACACTATCCTTTTTTTGTTTCTTATTTTCTTATTCATTCCCTCATTTCTCTATTTCTCTGCCACCATTGCAATTTTGTTACATTAATACTACTACTACTAATAATAATAATAATAATAATAATAATAATAATAATAATAATAACAATAGTTGTTTATATTCTTATTATTATTATTATTATTATTACCACATTACAGACTGATATAGAATATGAAACAAGCAGCATTTATTTTATAACAGTATGTTTATGAACAAAGAGTAGTTAAGAAAAGAGAACGGAGGGTTATCCAGTTGAGGCTTCCTTAGAGAGAAAGAGTGCTAAAAGACTGGTGAAGACCACATAGCATCCTCAGCAGAAACGCTGTCTCTTTCTTTAATCTGCCTCTGACGTGCAGATATTGCCCTCTACTGATCAAAGGAGGAAGACTACCAAGTCTGCATTTCTGAAGTCCTCTGAAGTCAGCTGATTACATTTCACAGAACCTCTCATCTCATTACAACTCATAATATTACAAACACAAGGGACAAGTAAAACATACATAACACATTATATAAACAGGCCACAACAGCCCAGGACAATCAAGTCCACCACCTGACATCCATAGAAATGACAAACACAGCACCATCTATTGGTCATTCTGTTTTTGTAGTGGTATTCGCCTTATTCACCCGACGGTCAGAACGAGGCTACAGAGTACACCTGCCATCACACTTTAGTCCAGCAGATGGTGGTAATGCACTCCGTTAGCAAACTGCCAAAAAAAAACTCACTGAAGAATTAGAAGAAGAAAAAGAAGAAGAAGGTTACTCTGGAAGGCCCATAGGGCAGGCCAATGAGGGCAGGCTTTTTTCTTTTGGTAGTTTGCAAACAGAGTGCATTACCACCATCTGCTGGACTGAAGTGTGATGGAAACTGTACCCTGTAGCCTTGTTCTGGCCGCCGGGTGAATAAGGCAAATTAGAGGACACTAGCCTAGAAATATAGACGCACCCAAGCGGCAGCAAATGTAATTTGCAGCCAGGGTGGTCTAGCAACAGCTTGCGAGCTGGAAAACCAAACTCAGGTCAGGCCAATCACATTGTGTATAGAGTCGATGGGCAGGCTTAACAGAGTTGCGACGGTTCCGTGTGAATTCCCTGCTACTTGAAAACAAAGAGGATGGCTGCTGCTGCTGGCGAACAGCGGCCTTCGAATCAGCTTTGGCCGCGACTCTTAAATACTTGGAGTTAAGCTTTTCTTTGAGAAAAGAACAAAGAACGGCACTGAGTGGTTGTAGCGCTATCCTATTGCGTGCAGAAGGAATTTAAAAGACAACCGTTTATCCCGCCCCAAGGATTGAGCCCTGGCAATGGTGTATTCCCAGACCCAACATCCTGATGTGGGTCTGGCTTGCCAGGCTAAATGGACACAGTAGTAGTTGTGAGCTGAATGAGTGAATGGACAAAGTATTGTGTGTGAGCCGAGGCAGCTCTCATATATGCTATACATTAAATTGTACATATCATATATGCTATACATTAAATTGTACATCTCTAATATGCTATACATTACATTGCACATCTCATGCTCCTGCCATGATTCTGCCTCCTGATGTAAACAATGATGTTAACCAATGGCAATATGGCAGCGAGGAATAACCAAAAGTAACAAATATAAATGTATTGTAATGTGTGATCATTCAAAATATTAAATGATCTTAAAATACATTTCAATACAGTTCTCATCCAAACTTGTCAAAGTTAGGATGTTTTATGTTCACTTTCAATGAAATAACATGGGACACTATCCCAATGTCAAATTTAAGCAATCAGCTAGAAACAGGCACTCACTGAATCACAAACAACAACTATCACACACACAAGTACACACGCACACACACACACCAAAGGACCTACACATTCACAACTAAACACACACACACACACACACACACACACACCAAGCACCCGGAGCGGTTGGAACATTACATGTACAGCGAAACTGTGTGTAGTCTCCCCCTTGCTCTCTGCCAGATTCCAACATGCAGAGTCCATATTCTGTTTCCCTTCTTTAGCAATATTACCCTTAACGTTCCTCCCACCCCTCCATCCAAACTCTCACCTTTGACGGGTCCTCTCACCTCCTTCACTCACTCCACTCTTCTCTCGTCGCTCAGAACGCTCCTTCTTCTGCTGTCTCTTTTCTACCTAAACTGATATTCCACACCAGCAGTGCTAGATTAGAAGAGGCAGCCAGGAAGTTGGCTCAGAGCTCTTCCAGTCTCCCGGGGGCACTTCCTCTCCCGCTGGGCCCAGACTGGACCTCCCATCCTGTGAGAGACGGATCCCTCATCTCCCCCTCAGGGGGGAAACCCTGCTCCGCTACAGGAGTGGGCTTGGGGTGGGGGTGATGACAACCTGCAGCTCCTGATGGCCTTGATTTGCCCCCTGGTCGTGGCCACTGCCTACACTCCACCCGGGCGCTCGCTCAAACAGCCCAGACAAGCTCTTCTCATCTCGCCTAGCTCTCCTCTACACCCTCACGCAATGGCAAACACCTCCAGTTTCGAACAGTGGCGTCATACACTGTCACGTCCACTTAGCCGACACTTTCATCTGAGGTGCCTTGCAAATCGGTACAGTGTTTAAGTACCAGTAGGCAACCAAAAGAAATAACCCTGCCATGGTACGGTAAATGGCATCTCTTTATAGAAAACAGATATAAAAGTCATCTAATATATTAGCATAAACAAGTTCTAAAACATTCAATAATGGCCTTTACTACCATGATAATTTATGACCACTGAAGCAGTCTGTGCATGCATCACCGGAGACAGGAACCATGAAACAACTCTCAAGAAAAACTAGGAGCATTTCCTAAGTGAGAAAATTCTACACTACCTCAATAACTACCACACCAGGCATACTAATCACACTAAAAATAATATGACGTATTTTTTATTGCTATTCAAAATAATTTACCAGTTGTGTATGTTCCACAGTAGATGATACCATAACCATACTTCAGTCAATGCTATAGCTTGAATGCAATCCTGTGGCTGTAACAGGTGAATTTTTGCCAGTATGTTGAAACGATATGGTTCCACCCACAAACAGTCTCTATTTCTCTTTCTCCATCCGTGGGCCTCACTCTGTCTGCACACACATATGGCCAGAGCCACAGTCACTCACAGTCATACACAAACATAACTGTGTGTACTTTTGCCATTGTTCCTTTACATGGCACATGCCGTTACCATTTCCTCCATCTCCATGGCAAAATAAGCAGTGCTAAAGGAGTCTTGACCTGGCACACAGGACAAAGAAATGGGCTACTCATGACTTGTGCAAACACATGTGGACGGCATTGCCCAGGAAAAGCCCAGGATTATGTCCTCTCTTAGACAACTCACTCTATGCTTCTAGAATGTTTCCTGAACTTCCCTTCCACCTGATTTCAGTCACATTGATATATCCTCTCAGTGGCACAAGAGTCACATTGCTTTACAATGTAGAGATGCGGAGGGTATAGAAAAGCTTTTCTCAGTTCAGTTCAGTTCAGTTACGACCACAAGCAAAGTATGAGAGTTAGAGTGCATGGAGTAGCTTCTCATCAGCCATTATCCCTGTGACTTGTCCACATACCACACTGACCACTAGAGGTTGTCCAAATGAAAGATCTTGCGACACAGTCCTACAGTAACTAAAGGCTAGCTCAGTGCTAGCAGACAGTGTCATCTCTCTGACCTTACCTTGACCTCACCTTAGCCCACACCATGAGTTACACTCTCTCCAACACACACACACACACACACACACACACACACACACACACACACACACACACACACACACACACACACACAGACACAAACAGCAAAACAGCACACACTATTATTCATTAATCGCTATATGATGCCTCCTCAACTGTAACATGTACCAGGTGTCTCTGTTCTTCCCGCTGTGCGTGTTATTGCAAGACCAGAAATGTTTATGCCTCTGGTCATATCTGACCCTTTAGAATGCCCCAGTAACACAGTTGAAACAAAAGCTAAACTTATCTGTTTCAACCAGCATTTTTGTTTGATTATGCCTTGAAATGACATTTGGCTTCAAAAATCAGACCCCCCATGCTAGGAATCTGTGAGTCAAGTCTAGTGTGGAACCAGGTTAATGATAAGCAGTGGCCTAAATGGAACAGGAGGACCATGACAATAGAGTCCCTCTTTAGCAAAAGACATTAGTGAGAGTTCACATGGGACTGGGTGTGAGTCTGATGCATCTAGGGAATGTCACAGACTCTTCCTAAAGGCATGGCTAATCCTGCCACCAGCGGTATCTGCTGATTCATTTTCTACATGTCCCACCACCTCAAAACTTAGAACCTGCTGTTTAAAGGCGCAGGGCTTTGTGTAAGAAACAACCATCACTACCTGACAGAGTGTAAAACTAATTTAAGAAGTAACCTAGTCTGAGATTTGTGGTGTAATTAAATTGGGGTTGTTCTTGGAAAGAGCCCATACATTACCAAAGTGCAAAGCTTTAACGGGCCTTGCCCTGGCCTGAAACTGAGAACCTTCCCAAAAGCAATTGGCCTTCAAATGGGTCGCCTCATCAATGTGGAATAATGTGAGACGTGAGTTAGGGGGTAGCCCAATGGACTTGTATGAAAACCTCGATACAAACACGATAGCCGCGCGTATTGTGGGTAGTTTGGAGAGAGTAAAATATGACTGACACCATTATTCCTACACCTGTATTTAAACACTAATTATTATAAAGTAGCATAACCCATACACAAGGCAGCTATATTACTTAGAGAGATACCACTGTATGCGCAGCCATACAAAGATGGGACGCATTGCTTATCTTTATTACTGCGTAGCCTAGCTATGGATACTGCAACATCAAGAACGGCTGTGGAAGATGGGGTGGGGTGCTGAAGATATTTGCACATCTTTATCTCTGGACAATCGATATCAGAATCCAACGGGGATACTCACTATCAGCGGCCATGGCTGAATCGGTTTAGTCCACGGCTTCTATTCGGGCTTTGAGAGAACAGTCAGCGGCAGTAGCGTCTTTAAGGGCCTTTCTGTCAGCTCACATCGCATCTAATTTGGTCCGCTGAGCTGAACGCGCACAGCGTTGAATTAAGCCCGTCTTCCGCTCCGTTTTTCTCTTCGCTTCAGCACCAGATCATCAAGGCGCCACTGATGTACGGTTGGGATTCTCTACCCCCACCACCCTTTTCTGCTGTATCGCGATCACGGGAGACGCGGACATCCCTATGACGCGCTGCGCGTTCCCGCATTCGGCGCTCGGTTACGCGCATCCCAGTGTTGTGTAAAACAGTGAGGAGGACCAGCAGACATTTCATTGTAATGTTTTCCTGTATCGATTCATTTTAACTTCGTATTTGCTACCGTCCTGGGTCAGTGGATCTTCTGGCCAATCGATTTCCGTTTCTGAAATGAAAATTAACAAAACAAAAAACGAGGGATTATTTGATTTCCGTTTTAAAATACAAAATCGAAAAACGAGAATCAAGTCGTTCTCCGTTTTTCTAATCGGTTTCAAAACATCAAAATACAAATATCGAAATTAGTCTTAAATTTCGATGGTCATTATTCAATGAAGCCTAGTCTTAGCTCCTAGGCTAATATGAGTAGGCTACCCAGAAGCTCGCATCATAGTCTTAGGCTAACTTGGTAAAAATAGGCTACCTGTTATATGGCGGCCTTGGAAAGTGTTGCGAGGGATATAGAAGAGATGGTTAAAAAGGACATGTCTTATGCAGAAATCCCAAACACTTTAACAAATAACTTTGGTTCACAAAGAGGTTACTCTGCGAGGAGCATCCTACGATTTTGCACCCAGCATAATTAGGCATCCACTAACTCGGGACCACCTGGAAACTGAGGTGGTGCAGTTTGCGAGGTAGCCTAGGCCCTAGGGGATGCCAGGCCTACTGCGGTCACGTAGCCTACATACTGTATGCAATCATTTTATTCATTTTAATTTGATGTATTTATTAGGTTGGTCCAACATACAGTACCTCAGAATTATTGGCACCTCTGCTAAAGTTGATGCCAGTAGAAAAATGAGGAAATATCCAATTTATAGCCTAAGAACACCTGGTTTGATGCTCAGGACACCTGGTTTGATTAGATTATATTAGATTAGATTCAACTTTATTGTCATTGTGCAGAGTACAACAGAGACAATGAAATGCAGTTTGCGTCTAACCAAAAGAAAAGATATAGTGCAGTGTAGACAGTAGTATACAGTTATTTTCAGAAGGTGGTTTAGAGTAGTATACATTAAATATAAGTATGTGCAGTGTATTAGCAGTAACCTTATAAGAGCAGAATAAATATGGCTGTAATATGGACAATGTATGAACATCATGTACAGATATGTGCAATGTAGTGGCAGTATACATTATAGTAGTAAGAACAATATAGATATATGCAGTGTATTAACAGAATATATTACAGAAAAACGGAATAAATATGGATATTTAGTATGAACCATATAAACAGATATGTACAGTATGTACAGCTATGTGCAGTGTGGTAACAGTACCATCGTAGTGCAGAAACAGTAACAATATAATAGTAGGCCTATTAAGAATAAGTATGTGCAGGATGAAGAGCAGTAGAATAGTAATAGTAGAGCAGTAGCAGTAAACAAATAGACACTATGGATGATTGATGCTCATTGAGCTCAATGCAAATCAAACCAGCTATAATAGGCCAACTGAAATAAAACCATGCCAATCTGTATGGTGAAGGGTATGTGATGATGTGGAGGTATTTTAATTCCAAAGGCCAGGGGAACTTTATCAGGATGCATAGTATACTAGATCCATGAAATATCTGCCTCTATAGGAATGTAACATAGGGGTGCCAATACCCTATTTTAAGGAAGAACATTTAGTTATTTATGATACATTAATCATTCACAAAGAAAATTGGTGTCCTTATAGGTTTCCTATTTTTTTTACTTAAGGCATTAAGATCAATTTCCAAAAGATTTGCATTCCTCTTTTTAGTCAACTTTAGCAGAGGTGCCAATAATTCTGAGGTACTGTATGTTGGACCAACCTAATAAATACATCAAAGTAAAATGAGTGATTGCATACAGTAGGCATGGTAGGCTACATGACCGCAGGCCTGGCATCCCCTAAGGCCTAGGCTACCTCGCAAACTGCTTTTGCCACCTTAGTTCCCAGGTGGTGCCGAGTTAGTGGATGCCTAATTATGCTGGGTGCAAAATCATCAGATGCTCCTCTCAGAGTAACCTCTTTGTGAACAAAAGTTATTTAAAGTGTTTTCTGCATAAGACATGTCGTTTTTAACCATCTCTTCTATATCCCTCGCAACACTTCCCAAGGCCGCCATATCTAACAGGTATTTTTACCAAATTAGCCTAAGATATGATGCGAGCTTCTAGGCCTCCTCAGATTAGCCTAAGAATAGGCTTCATTGAATAATGATCATCGAAATTTAAGACTAATTTCGGTATTTGTTTTTTGATGTTTTGAAACCGATTAGGAAAACGGAAAACAACTTGATTCTCGTTTTTCGATTTTGTATTTTAAAACGGATATCAAATAATCCTTCGTTTTATGTTTTGTTAATTTTCATTTCCGAAACGGAAATCGATTGGCCAGAAGATCCACTGACCGTCCTGACTATGCAACATCAATTTCCATTTTTCCATACATTAATGATTATTCAAAGAGAAAGACATGTTTCTAGGAAAACTTACCTGAATACCAAACTGCAACTGGCGTTCCCTCCGCACAAATTCTAATTTAAAACCTATTTGTCATTGGGGTGTTTGGGGACCCCGGAGGACAAAAAAAGCTAATAAGAATGGCCATGAATTTTCGTGCTGCTTTCTGGGGTTCACCTTCTTGAAGCTCGCCTCTCTGGACTGGAGCTCTATTCTGTGAACTCTCCAGCACGGTCCCTCCATAATAGGCTATAAGCTACTTCGGATCTCGGTACATCCCTCGCCAACTGCGAGGCTGTAAACTCCCAGAGCCTAAGGGCAATTCGCAGGGAACTAGAAATCAACCTCTTGTCTCTTAAACATTTCGTCCGTAACAATTTTGTTTCAAACCAAGATAACCCCATTGTCAGAATCAATGTCTTTGAAGAGTGTGAATGATTAGCCTACATTTCATAGACACTTCCACACACCGGGACTGTAATTCATTCACAAGAAGGGTTAAGCATACCTGTAAGAGATTTAATAATTTCTGCGTAGTATCAAAGAAAGAAATGCATTTTCACAGCATGCAAAAGCACTAGGACAATCTACTTTCGATTTCTCTGGGTAGCCTAATAGTCCAAAGGACAGCTTTGAGAAGCATCAGTATTGAGCGTACATAGTATAGTGTTAATTGAATTGTCTGCGTAGTAAAGAAGGGATGTGATATTGATTCACATTGACAGCTTAATTTGAAGATCGATAGGCGGGCCACTTTGACACAGGTAGGATATCACTCTTAAAGACATGGTACAAGAGGGCTCAGGCACTGACACATTCTCATGGGACTTGACCCCCCATCCTCATCCACACCCACAAACACACACACACACACACACACACACACACACAAATAAACTCAAAGGTCAATATTTATATACTGTATATAAAAAATATTTAACATTTATTTCACATTTGTAAGACATGACACCACATACTCAAAGCTATGCATGCAGCATTATGTAGCATAACACTTTTTGGCTATGTCATATGGCATCTCACACATACATCTCTTGGTATTATGTTAAACTTGGCTAGAATGTATTTGGAAACTGCAACAAAAACGGCATTCTCTTCCATTATATTAACCAAAAACTAGACACAAACTAACACCCATCCTTCTGGTCATAACAATCTATCTTCTCAGCAATGACCATGGTAGCAAAGAACTTCCAGAACTTGCAAATGTTCATGTGTGGGTCAACCACTGTCCATCATAAACAACACCCACAACATAGGACCTGATAAAGGAACCGCCAACATTATTGTGTGAGTCTAAAGACAGACATTCAGAGAAGGACGGTCCAAGTAGTACAGCTGGTCCAAGCCAGTCAGCATGTTTCATTGTTGTGCGTCACCAAGTGAAGCGCTTCACGACCCTCTCCGGTGTCTCTAGAGAAGGCCAAAGACAAGCACTCATTAGCTGATCATCCAAAACTTTTTTTCCTCAGAATAATCACGATTCTCAATTCTGGCAAAAGGTTGCTGATATTAGAGCTCAAGTGCAAAATCAATGAATACTCAATTTATTAACCCCTTGTTTAACTCATCCTATCATGCTGATGGCCCATACAAGGTACTGTCCATGCCATGCTTACCTTCACGGTCAGCCTGGCTTAGTTTCCACAGCTTGGTGCACTTGAGGAACTCCTCTGGGATGCCTCCTGTTGGGACAGAGAACACGTCAGTAACTGCCCTTCCACAACAACTGAGGGTCAGTGTGTCAAGGTGGAGACACCCAGATATAGAGTTGAGTAGGTGTCAACGTGTGTGCTTGCCATTTTCATAGAGACGGCGTAGAGTACGGTATCTCAGCGAATTGGTGAATCGGTATCTACGCCTTGCAACTGCCACAGGTTTGACCCCTGGCTCCTGTCCAACCCGCCGGTCTTCGTGTGGGCCGGCCTCTGCTGCTGAGCAAAGCTCAGCCTGTCTGTGGCGCCGGGACTTGGCCACCTAGTGGAGAGACATGGAACAGCAGCGTAGTGTAGAGGCAGAATGAACACTACATAAACAAAGGGACATCCACAAACACGTTCATGAGATTAGAGGCGGACATCCCGGATCCAGAATATAAAAGTCCTGCCATATATTCTTTCTACCTGTGCACTTAACACAGGTGATATCACTAATTATCTGATCTAAATGGCTGCCAATTAGGATGAACTGGTTTATTAAATGGTTGGATCAAATACTTGGCAGGAATTTTACTTTCTGAACCCTTTCTGATGTCCGCCTTTGCATGAGATGCCATGACGAAATGAAGCAATTTAACACGCACCTCCACCACCTGGCCGTACGAGCGTGCCTTGATGGAGGCGAGGAGGTCTGCTCTCTTGGAGCTCTGGAGGAGAGGGAGACAGAAGAGAGAGAGAAACCCATGAGAATAGCAGATGCTTAGGGTGGGCACCTCAGCACCATGGAGCTCCGGCTGATTATGCAACCCTGCTGCTGATCCCTCACCTCCTGACGCGGGTTAAAGTTGGAACTGGTGGAGGGCTCTTCAAGGTTCAGCCTGGATGGCTGTTTACTGGCCTCATTCATCTGCAAAATAGTACAGGATGGTCAGCAGAATCTCCATCATGCACCAAAAAGGAGACCACGCTCTTTACAGAAATTCAAATGTAATGTTACAGTTTTTACTGAAAAACAAAACACATTTTGTTTGTTTCCAGGCAAAAATCATACCATGTGAATTTTCTGCCACGTTCTGAAGGACCTCACGGAATTGAACAGTTTCGGAACCAGGTTCTGGCGGACGAGGTTGAGACTGGATTCTGGGTGTTGGATAACCACAGATTCCTTAAGCTCCTTGTAGTACTGGTTAATGTTAGCCACCTCCTGTGCAGCACAGAGACGGGAACAGTTCAGATCAGCCAGTCAGAACAGCCATTCACAGCCTATCTGTTGTCACTATTAGGCATTCAGAGGCTACTACAAAAAAGCGTTTTTCTAGACACCACTCTCCTCCACAGAGTTTAATCAGTGCAGCTCAAAGGACCTCTTCCCCACACACAGCTAAATTCCAGTGAAATTCTCACAAACACACTCCATCACTCTGTGTCAAGATACCCCTGTGGAGCACACAAACAGTTCTGCACCCACAGACCCTGTGCAGCACACTCACTATGTGTTACATTCGAGTAGAAGCATCAGATTCTGGATTTGTATGTATGGCAGGAACTGCAGGAAGATAACAAAAACTCTAGAATCATCCTGAAGCAGTTAGGGAAATAACAATTATGAAACAAGTTCCTTTGCACAAGTAAACAATGATACATCTGGACATCAAAGAAAAGACAGGGCAAGTGTGTGGCATTGTGGCTGCATTTATGGATTGCAATTATATAACGCTTTTACTGTTATGGGCACTCAGAGCGCTTTATTCCAACTCACACACACATTCTTACACTGAAGGCTTCCATGCTTGGCCCAAACACGATCAAATCCCCTGATTTTCCATGTCTGGAGTAGCCTTTTTAAAATTCCTAGAAATTCCATGACCCATGAGAACCCTGCACTTAGAGCAGAGTAATTTTAGTTACTCAGTAGTGACTTATCAGCTATGGCTGCTGGGAGTGTTGACAGAGGCATAGGATTTGACGTCATTCTCACAATCAAATGACAAACATGATGGGAGTTTTGTTCCACTTGTATATTCAATGTACAGTAACCCCCCCCAGACCCAAGTACCTCCAACATTTCTGTTGTGACAAGCTGCTGAGGACGAGATGCTGGTTTAGCGAAAACCTCAGTGTTCGTCTCCCCACGTTGCTTCTTATCTCTTACAAATACCAGCTGTTGAAAGTAAGTAGTAAAAATACAGCACTGGGTTATAAGAATCCTCCATTCATTACATGTAATTCTACACATTATCATACACACAACAATATATTTGCTTAGTTTGTACAGATACAAAAGCATCCAAGACATATTAGAAGATTAAAGAAACATTCCCATAAGAGAATGCTCCAACAAAGAGTTGCGACATAGTGGCCACTGCATCATGTCCTAGCAGCAGTCTAAACAGAGTGATAATTATGTGCAGTCCTACCGGAACAGGCATGGCGGTGAAGTGAAAGGCTTTTGCACCCAGCAATTTGTGCAAGATGTACACCACATCATAGTGCTGAGAGCCCATGGCGTCTTGAGTGAATGCTTGGACATCCTCCCAGTCTTTCAAGGCCAGACGGATCTGCATCAGAAGAGATAAACTTACATCATTGATCAAAACAAAGATTAGCTTTAGTCAAGTATGACAGGCATCGTGTTTACTGGGAAATCATTACACAACTAATAACTTGATTTATTAGACAGCAGCTGCTTACTGTCCTGCGACCCATTGATATTATTAAATATACACAAATATTGTATGTTAGCAGTTTTGGCATTTAGAATTACTTAAGTGGATATCAAAGTTCACTCCGGAATGTGTGGGTGTACCTTCTGCTTTGGGAAGGCGCTCTGTGAATGATAAAGACCGTAGAGAATATAAACCCCGCCAACTCGGATCTGAAAGGGGTATGGCGGTAGGAGGTAAGTGATAGCCGCATTCAATGCCATGCGGCTGAAATCATTTTTCTCTTTCAGATTCTTGATTCCACTGTTGAGATGTGCAAAAACAATCATTAGTCAATAGGTTCAGCCTAGACATTGAGATTCACCCCATGAAATGAATGATTACCCAAAACAATAATGGTCTCTCTTGCTTGCTACGTTTAATTATCGTAGCCTAACGTTAGAAAAGTAGCCTGAGTGAATGCTAATAACGTAGCCTAACCAGTTTTAACTGCCGGTGAAGCACCCGATTTGGTTCCCCCGGAATTCCTGTTTCCTTTACGCCACTGTTTTGAAGTTCTTGCGTTGTTGCTAGGTTACCGTGCGTATTCACAGTGCTGTATTGCGTTTTCCGTGTTTTCAGCTACGGTAACCGACTAGAGCTTCCGTGTAAAGACCTAGAGGGGAAACATGAATTGCATGGGGAACCAAATCGGGTGCTAACAAATAAATAATACGATTAACGTAAACAAAAAAGACATTAATTAAGGACGTGTGTTACACGAAGTTCAACATAATATAAACTTAAATATCCTCACTGAAATATTTCACCGAAGTCCATGTCTTTCCAGATGGTTGAGAATTCCTCATATCGTACTGAAGCTGTCCGTTGAAATCGACCCAACAACTCCTCAAGGTCTGTTTTCAAAGGCTCCTCAAATTTCTCTAACCGCCCTGACATTATTTGTTCTGAAATGGAAATACCTGACTGAGGAAAGCACAATTCTGCAAAACTAGGAACAAGACAACAATAACAACAAACGCATCACGTTTGAGAGTCCTACTCCTACTGGAGGAAGTGTCGACAGATGATGACGTATTACAGCAAAGCTGGTAGGACAAACTTAACAGTGCAGATACAGACGGAATTGTCACATTGCTCACAAGCAAGTCTTTACTGTCTATGGTCATAACATGGCTTAGTTAATTAGTTCTATATGTGCTCACAATGTGTTTGCACAATAAAATCAGAGGAAAAGATCTTTAACAAACTGATGCAGGTACAGGTTAATAGACAAATACTAGCCAAATAAAGCAAAAGCAGACTGTAGTCATTATAGCCGGTCACCCATGGGGCCACACTCTGACTTGTATGGATATGGCTATGATGAATAAATATGACGTGTGTAAAGCCTATACTCATTAATTCAATAATGTAGGCTAATAGCCTTTGTTTGAACTGGTTCAGCAGAAAATGTATAAAGGTATGGTTTTAGAAGGAGTGTAATATTATGTTCTCATGTCCACCTGTAAAATCACATTGTTTTCAGCGATTCCAATAGAGTAGAGAAATGTACACACATTTGCTGAGGTGATGAAAAACAATGTCTGGAAATCATCTGTTTGAACTCTGATGATCATTGCTTGGTTATGTTTAAACTTATTATTATGAGAGTTTTATATCCCTGCCCTAATGTCAACATACGGTATGGCCTACAAGCATTTGCTGTACATTTAGTGTTACATCCTGTTACATATAAGTATTATATTGTTTTGTATTTGTATGTCGCTTTGGACAAAAGCGTCTGCCAAATCCCATACTCATAACCATAACATTCAAACATATCCATACCTTCAACTTATCATTTTATACAAGGTTATTTTCTTTCAAAATGTTTACAAAACTAATACATGCTCATATTGTTTCTTCTGTAAACTTATTATTTTTTATATAAGGTTATTTTCTTTCAAAACTTTGTAAATAATACAATTCTGTGAAGCTCATTGTTGCTTCTTTAAACATGTACATTTGATAAAAAATAAAGTTCTTCAAGAGTCCAGAATATATTTGTTATAAAATATAAAACACATACAACACTTTTTGTAACAGAAAATATACTATTTATTATATCAACTTAATTGTTGCTCATTTTCTCATGTACCACTGTGCAGATCATGCATTGCATGCATCACACTCAACCACATCTGCACAGCATGCATGGAGTTGAATGAGCCTATTGACAGCTTATTTTGGTCATGATTTGTCTCACAAAATATAGCAGACATCATACAGACATGTTAACATGGTTAAAACTTGATATGGAATACAAAAATATGCATTTTTAAACAAAGGTATTTAACACCCAATATGACCTCATTTCTTTCAATGAAACACGATTGACTTTTCAGACATGAAAAACATGATTGACAACAACAATTGACAACAATCTATTTATGTTTGGAGAGTAACAAGATATCTATCTGAACAATTTTTTGTTGTTGCTGTGTTCGCTAACTTTTACATATAAGCTGTCTTCATTGCTGTTCATGGAGTAGTGATGAGAGGTGTCACTTGATCCTCGATCCTCAAATGTTTCATTGCTAACTTTGCTCTGGAAATGAGTCAGAAAATATTATTACTGGAACATATTGATTCATATTGTCAGATTTTATTAAAAAATAACTGACCAAAAGATCATTTTAAATGAGCATTTTAATTTGTGTTCATACTCACTAGAGTCAAACCCTCTCATGTGCATGTCCCAACCTATGCTATTTCTTCTCCTCAAGGCAGCACTGGGAGCCATGCTCATCCTCACTTAAGGTTTGAAGGAATGTTCATTCTCTTCCTTAAAAAAAACTGATCAAGATGTTTAAAAGCTAAATATGTAACTTTAGCTTTAGCTTACATTTTCATTTTTTCAGTCCAGAAGGGAGAACCCAAATGGCATGCACCTCTTCATGTTGTACCTTGCCATTCCATAGGAAATATTCCACCATATTCCACCAGTGACTGAGTGCTACTCCCCTCAGCATGGGGCAGTATTTATACCAATAGCCAAATCTATTTTTAAACCTTATCTGGACTTTGGTCACCTTGAGTGATTGTGCAATGACGTGCTCCTGAGTTACTTTTTAGCTCTGGACTCTACATGAGTTGATTGAATGCATCCAGTCTCAGAATTTAAAATGTCAACAAAAGAGGGAAAGGCCCTTTATAAGTCAACGGTAGGGTTATGGTTAGGCTCTGCCAAAGTCACTGTCTTGCATGAAAGCACAAAGCTTTAACACTAACATCTGTGCAATCTAAAAACTATAGTTCCACCAACACAGTCCTCAGCATAATCAACTAACAAATACACATTTGCATTTACACTGATTCATTTGGCAGACACTTTTATCCAAGGCAACATACAGCAATAGACATTTAAGCAATAATGACATTTAAGATACAGAGGAGACCATAGCTTGAAATTACCACTGCATCTGTCAATACTAGTCACAAACTAGTAATAAACAGAATATACAACTCAATGCACACACACACACACACACACACACACACACACACACACACACACACACACACACATTCTGAGAATAATATTTTTAATGAAAACACGATGCTCACAATTATTGGCACCCCTACACAAATGTTATATACAAAACATAACAGAAGCGTTTTCCTATGCAATTTCAACTTATTTAAGTCAATGAGAGTGTCTGTGAACTTTCAGAAGTAGTTCATGACTTTCTTTTTCACTAAGGTATGAAAATAAAGTGACACAGAGGCTAAATCCTCTAGTCATTTTTCAACATTGGAAAGACAAGAGAGTACACTAAAAGTTACAGAAAAAGGTATCATCTTGGGGTCACCAAGTCCCCCAAAAATCTTCAAAAGTGACCTCACTGCTAATAGATTATTTAGAGGGCATGCAGGTAAAAGCATGTCCAGTCATTTAATTAACATGTAAACGGCAGGAGTTACTGAATGGTGACCTTGTCTGGAAGTGTGGTCTATTGTCAGATGAAATGGAAATTGCGCTCTTTGGCTAGAAACAGGCTGGGAATAGGCCACTGACATAATTATCATACAGAACACCAAAAGGTGGCCAGACCTGATGGCATTAGAAGCCTAATTAATTTACATTTCGAGTGTAGGAGGGACTTTGAAACAAGATATATGGCAAGAGTTGGAGAAGCTCTTTGTTCAGTCAACAAGGTCTCTGCCTAGAGTATGTTTTTCACGTTCTTCGTGACTGCTTTTTACTGGAATAACGGTTGAAGCTGCATTAACCGAAGAAACTTCCTTTTTGCTATGAACACCCTCGTGTTTTTTCTTACAATGTAAGTATACAAAGCAACATAGTTCTGTCCAGCACATACTACTGTAAACATGGCAGACACACACACACACACACACACACACACACAAGTACTAAAATGTGTAACGTACAGTATGGCTATATTATTTCAATACAAATGATGGGGGGGTCGAATCTGGTATGACACAACTCCCCTCTCGTCTCAACAAAGTGCATCACAAAGAAACGTCTTTCTCTGATGCTTTTGTAGGTGTTTGTCTTCCTGACATTGAACTGTATTAAAAGACTGGGTGCGCCTCCTGGTGGTTCATGCTGACATTTTCTTAAACTGATGTGACATTTTTGTCTTTCCAACTTCACATATATGGTAGCCTATGTGTGAAATATGTTTTTCTTGATTTCTTTTGTCATCATGCACCTGCATCTGCGCACAAGAATGAAATACCATTTGTCTTGGTCCTGCATTTCAAATAGTTAATATTAGAAAAGGAGAATTGAATAATTTATTATAATTTAAATGACACCCTACACACACATATACATGCAGTTCTATTTGTATTGATCATCTAGCTCATCGATCTTGAGAGATCCCTGTGCTTACCGGTGTGCTTTTAAAGAGGCCATCTGAAGGAGACACTGTGATTCATCTTCTAAAACAAACACATGCACACACACGCACACGCACACACACACACACACAAACCTGTGTTTTTCTACTCGTTAATTCAATAATGTAGCCCTTTGTTTGAACTGGAAGTTCAGCAGTGGAAAAGGTAGAAAGGCACTGTGTATGGTTTATTAGAAGGAGTGGTTATTCTCATGTCCATCTGTAAAATCACAGTGCACTTTCAGTGTTTTCAGTGACTCCAATAGAGAAATTTACACACATTTGCTGAGGTGATGAAAAACAATGTCTGGAAATCATCTGTTTGAACTCTGATGATCATTACTTGTGACTATGTTTAAACGTATTATTATGAGAGTTTTATATCCCTGCCCTGTAAATGTCAACATATGGTATGGCCTATAGGCATGTGCTGTACGTTTAGTGTTACATCCTGTTACAAGTAGCCTATTATATTGTTTTGTATTTGTATGTCGCTTTGGACAAAAGCGTCTGCCAAATCCCATAACCATATCCATAACATTCAACATATCCTTACTTTCAACTTATCATTTTATACAAGGTTATTTTCTTTCAAAACTTGAAATAATAATAATATATCGAAAATAATACATGCCCAATTCAATGAAGCTAATTTTTTCTTCTTTAAACATGTACATTTGATAAAAAAAAGTTTTTCAAGAGTCCAGAATATATTTGTTATACAATATAAAACACATACAACAGTTTTTGTAACAGAAAATATACTATTTATTATATCAACTTAATTATTGCTAATTTTCTCATGTAGCACTGCGCAGAACACACTCAACCACATCTGCACAGCATGCATGGAGTTGAATGAGCCTATTGACAGCTTATTTTGGTCATGATTTGTCTCACAAAATATAGCAGACATCATACAGACATGTTAACATGGTTAAAACTTGAAATGGAATACAAAAATGTATGCATTTTTAAACAAAGGTATTTAACACCCAATATGACCTCATTTCTTTCAATAAAACACGATTGACTTTTCAGACATGAAAAACATTTCATGACTGAAAAACAACAATTGACAACAATCCATTTATGTTTGGAAAGTAGCAAAATATCTATCTGAACAATTTTTTGGTGACTGCTGTTGTGCTCGATAACTTTTGACATAAGAAAGCTTCTTCATTGCTGTTCATGGAGTAGTGATGAGAGAAGTCACTTGATCCTCAATCCTTGAATGTTTCATTGCTAACTTTGCTCTGGAAGTGAGTCAGAAAAGATTATTTCCTGGAACATATTCATGTTGTAAGATTTTATTAAAAACTCGTTTTAAATTAGCATTTTAATTTGTGTTCATACTCACCGAGGGACAAACCCTCTCATGTGCAATCTATCCAAATCTATGCTATTTCTTCTCCAAGACAGCACTGGTAGCCATGCTCACTTAAGGTTTGAAGGAATGTCCATTCTCTTCCTTAAAAAAGCTTATCAAGATGTTTAAAAGCTAAATATGTAACTGTAGCTTTAGTTTGCATTTTCATTTTTTTAGTCCAAAAGGGAGAACCCAAGTGCATGCACCTCTTCAGGAAACATGTTGTACCTTGCCATTCCAAGCAAATATTCCACCATCAGTGGCTGAATGCTGCTCCCCTCAGCATGGGGGAGTATTTATACCCAAATAACCCAAATCTATTTTTAAACCTTTGATTGTGCAATAACATTACCAACTGAGTTATGTCAGCAAAATGAACTGAAATGTCAACAAAAGAGGGAAAGGCCCTTTACAAGTCTACGGTATAGGGTTACGGTTAGACTCTGCCAATCACTGTCTTGCACGAAAGCACAAAACTTTAACATTACCAGCTGTGCAATCCAAAAACCTGTAGTTCCACTAACACAGTCCTCAACATAATCAACTAACAAATAAACATTTACATTTACATTGATTCATTTTGCAGACACTTTTATCCAAGGCGACTTACAGCAATAGAATAACATTTAAAGGAACCATATGTAAGAAATGTATTTCAATTAATCATAAAATGGCCCTGATATGCCACTAGACATTAAGAAATCATGCTCATTTCAAATACTTATATCACTGACAACAGTAGTCCGGCCAGGATATTGCCATTTAAAAAGTGAAGTTGCAGCCCTCAACGGATGTTGATGTTGTGTTTTGTCATGTCATGTTGTGTTTTGGCCTGATGTGCCACCCTAGTGTTTTGGCATCCAGGTTGGCAACCTCGAGTTAAGGGGGAATTTGAAAGTGATTGCAGTACCAGTTTTGGCCACAATCTTACATATGGTTCCTTTAAGTTACAGATCTACAGCTACAGCAATAATGACATTTAAGATACAGAGGAGGCCATAGCTTGAAATTACCACTGCACCTGTCAATACTAGTCATAGTAATAAACAGGATATACAACTCAATACGTTTGGATTGATCAGTCAGAATGATTACTATTGTTTTCTGGTTGCTTATAGGCGCTATAAAACTCAAACTCAAATCAGCTCATCATGTTGTAAGATTTACAGTTTACCCTGTCAGAGAACATCATATTCCACATAATCTCTCATGGTGATCTGATCATCATAACACTCAAAGGTCCATGTTGTGGCCACACCCAGGACCAGGAAGCAAACTATGGTGCGAATAACACCAATCAATTGTAGTATCGGTATGGGAATAGGCCACTGAGAACTATCCCAGGCAAGGTGGAGAATATACAGAACACCAAAAGGTGGCCAAAAAACATATTTTTTTGCTATGAACACCCTCACCCTTACAATGTGAATAAGTATACAAAGGAACGTAGATCTGTCCTGCATGTACTACTGTAAACATGACACACACACAGGTATTTAAATGTGTAACATATGCCTGTATTATTTCAATACAAATGGGGATGGGGGGTCGAATCTGGTACAGACACAACTCCCCTCTCGTCTCAACGAAGTGCATCACAAAGAAACGTCTTTCTCTGATGCTTTTGTAGGTGTTTCTCTTCCTGACATTGAACTGTATTAAAAGACTGGGTGCGCCTCCTGGTGGTTCATGCTGACATTTTCTTAAACTGATGTGACATTTTTGTGTTTCCAACTTCACATATATGGTAGCCTATGTGTGAAATATGTTTTTCTTGATTTCTTTTGTCATCATGCACCTGCATCTGTGCACAATCAAGAATGAAATACCATTTCTCCTGGTCCAACATGTGTATTTCAAAATGACACCCTACATACACATACAGTTCTATTTGTATTGATCATTTAGTTCATCAATCTTAAGAGATCCCTGTGCTTACCGGTGTGCTATTGAAGAGGCCATCTGAAGGAGACACTGTATTTCATCTTCTAAAACACACACACACACACACACACACACACACACACACAGGTTTTGCAGTGCTGAGAGTGCTCACGATGAATCCTCAACATGTTTGTGTTTCCAGATATGGTCTGACACGTGTTCAATCCTCCGAGACCTCGGTATAAAAAATATTGTTCCCTCTCAAGCTCTCTGTGGTCATGATGGACCGGGACATGTGCGCCCATCCAGCTACAGTGGCTCTCCGGTGGCTCAGGTGCACAAGGGAAGGGGCGGAAATCTCCCAAGACAACCCAAAAGAGATCACATACCCTTAACAACAACAACAACCCAATGCTCCTCCTGGTGGGCCATACAGCATGAAATGGCACAAGAGAGAGAAGCGTCCTATAAATTATTAAGCTCTTTTTGCTCTCTTTTCTGTGTTACAAGGAAGATGTCTCTAGAGGGCTCTCATGTCTTACTTTTGGACTCAGATTTACATGTATCTGCAGTGCTTGATTGTAAAACTTTGCATGCTTTGCTTTGGAAGAATAGGTGCTGCTCTCCTGCCTATACCCACATACTGTACAATCACATGCACTAAGAGCCTGTTGACAAACAGGACATTTGACATTGAAATGCTCTTGGGATCTCAAAGTACTTTAAAAAGATAGATGATACTTCCAAAATGAATACTGACGCACCAAAAAATGGCCCTTTTCATGAATTCTAACTTATCACTAAAAGCATGGCCTACACCAGCTTTTGGGGATATTTTGTGACAAGAAAGTGTCATCCAAACATGAAACTTGAAAACAGTTTTTTTTAATAATCTAAAGGTTTCTTTATGACAATGTAGAGGCAATGTTAAATATAACATTAACATCTCAAAGACTTATATCTCCTTAAAATAGTATAGTGATCTCAATGATCAGATATATGATATGTGATATTGCACATGTGCAGGATGTTTCTTCGAACAGACAAATACTGTAACTATCCATGACAGTGGAAAGGTTATCTACTGTAGTAGGGACAGTGGTGGTCGAAGGACACAAATCCTGTACTTGAGTGAAAGTAGAGATACACATGGTCAAATGTTACTCCAGTAAAAGTAAAAGTACTCCTTTTACATTTCCACTTGAGTGGAAGTACAAAAGTACTTGCCTTCAAATGTACTTAAGTATCAAAAGTAAAAGTCCTGAACTGTATTATGACTAATACAGTTGCATTTACTATTGTTGAAATTACACAGACATAGGCATTCATTCAGCCTTTCTCCGCTATTCAAGGACAAAATTCGCTAATAATTGTTGTATGTACTAGAAAGAACTAAAAACAAACTAATGTGATATCTTATCTTAGATACTTCAAAGTAACCACATTTTTCTTTGTTGAATGTTTTACACTTTCGGACCAAATCAAGATGTTCTCTTTTGTGTTTGACAGTGTCAGATTGTCTATCATTTGCTCGATGGCGTCAAGAGGCTAGTTATGGTAACATCAATATTGTGAAAAGGGGTCAACAATACAGTAAATAGTGGATATGACAATAACATACAGTGTTGGGCAAGTTACTTCAAAATCGTAATGTACTATGCATTACTTATTACTGTCATTTCAAAGTAATTTGTTACATTATAATATTACTGTATCTGAATTGTAAGGCATTACACTACTATTGCATTACTTTTAAGTTACTTTCACCAAAATATCTAGAAATATGGATTTGCCATTCTAAATGCAGTTTATTACGCTCAATGCAGCTTGCTCTTCTAATGGAGGGAGATGTGGTATAGCATAATGACTGAGCTAGGCTTAAGGCAACAGTAGAATGCAATAGGCGCAGTGCTCATAATGCAATACAAGGAACAATCATAGTCAGAATTTTGTTAAAAACCGACAAAAGGTCAAAGTCTGGTAAATTGTGATAGAAATACTGTAACTTTAAGGCCTAGGCCTACTCATTAAAATCAATAGAGAGCCTACTATATTGTAAATCAAAGCTTAAAGGAACCGTATGTAAGATTGTGGCCAAAACGGGTACTACAATCACTTTCAATTACTGTAGAGTGGTGTATCCCCTTCCCCTCCCCTCTGACTGGCAAAGTTGGCAACCGGATGACGAAACACTACTGACTTTGTGATTAGTAGATAGGTGGAGGGTGGCGCATTAGGCCAAAACACAACATGACAACATCAACATCAGTCGAGGGCTGCAACTTCACTTTTTAAATGACAATATCCTGGCCAGACTACTGTTGTCAGTGATATAAGTATTTGAAATGAACATGATTTCTTAATGTCTAGTGACATATCAGGGCAATTTTATGATTAATTGAAATACATTTTTTACATACGGTTCCTTTAATAAAGACATGTCAAGATGGTGGCCTGCTGGCCATTTCGGTGCCCTAGTGAGTGGCTTTGAGTGAGTGACATTTAAATGATAACTCAAACACCTAAAGTAAAATAAAAGGCCTATTATTTACAGACCATTACTGTGTATTTTTAAACATTAATTTCTGAAGAAATGCTGTTTTACTTATAAATGGTGCACTGTCACTTTAAGAGCATTGATCTTTACGTTGTCATAATGCCCTTTTGCCAGCTCTTGTTTTAAAAGCCTTATTTGTTTGAGTTACATTGATAGCACAATATTAACAATAATATGCACAATGGTAAGTTGTTTTAAGCAACCTTCATTGCTTTGGAAATGGAAGTATGCAATGACATGTTGCTTCACATTTCGTTTTGTGAATACAAGTGAATTATGAGCCTGGTATCCACCTAGCTATCTGAATGGAATGCGTTTCAGTCGACTCAGCATATCATGTGCTTCATGTAGCCTAAATGCTTGGAAAACGAATGATTGAAGACCCACCAATTCTAGTACTATGTGGTGATTGAGAGAACCCAAAAGGTATCAAACTTGCATGTAACATCGTGTTAGTGCATTTTGACATTGTAAACGTTATTGATGAAGAGTGAAACGCAGTTTGCAGTAAAGCTACTATTCATTGGTTACATTTGGGTGCCCCCTCTGTCCTTTGATGCCCAACGCAAAGTGCGTGATGCGCGTGGTGGGAGCGGTGGCACTGCCAGGCTACACAATCTTTTTCTGCATTTCTATCCCTTATTCTCTTCAATTCAAGTTCACAGCACAAAGCTGACATGCACAACAGCATAGTTTGTGTTTTATCAAGAATCAAAAAGATTAGCGTGGCACTACTTTTAGATGTTTCATTAATTTACTTGTGCTATTTCGCGAGCTGAGAGATCTTTCGGTTTCGCACACAAAGTGCACTAACTATTATGTTCTTCATAGCCTTGTCTCTGACAAGCTGAAAATAAGGAGCGTAGGCTTATGTCCATCCCGCAAATAGAGTCCGCCTGCGAGTCTGCTGCAGCCACAGTCATATTCAACCAGTATCAGGAGATAACGTTCTACTGTTTTGCGCGGATTTTTTCTCCTCTGTTGTTCTCGCGTGGTGTTTGCGAATATGTATCAAAACAAAACAAGCGCTTAATTTTGGGTTAAACTGCATTGTAACGCGCGTTACTGAAGTTTGTACCGAGTAAATATTACCCAATTTTTTTTTGTAATGCCTTACATTACCGCGTTACCGCAAACAGCAATATATTACAGTAATTACATTACTTTTGTAACGCATTACTCCCAACACTGATAACATAGGTTAGGCAACTAGCCTAGAAATGTAGACGCACCCTAGCAGCGGCAAATTAATTTGCTCAGCCTGTACGTCTAGTACCAAACCATAGGGATTTCTATTGGCTGACACCGTGGACGTCATCCAATCACAGCGCTCTATTTTGTTAGAGAGTCTTAAGGCGGGCTTAACAGGATAACGACAGTCCTGTGACTGTGAACAACAAGGAAGGTGGCTATGGCGAACGAAGAGCGGTTGTTTGAATCGGCGTTGGCGTCAGCTTTGGAGGAGTTGAACTTGTGCTTTTCTTTGAAAGTTGAGCAACACAATGCACTTATGTCATTCCTTTCGAAGAAGGAT
Source organism: Alosa pseudoharengus (assembly GCF_046254945.1). Taxonomy (NCBI): domain Eukaryota; kingdom Metazoa; phylum Chordata; class Actinopteri; order Clupeiformes; family Clupeidae; genus Alosa; species Alosa pseudoharengus. The sequence continues at coordinate 20,752,124 of NW_027468680.1, read as the reverse complement.
GTATTTGCCATTTTGCCGACCGGATACGGATATGGTCGTAGCGCTGGCCTATTGCATGGGCAGTTTGAAAGACAATTCTCTGCCCGCCCCTTGGATTAAGCGAGGTGAATGGTTCGATTCCAGACTATACATTTCAATGATATATGGCCCGCCAGGCTATTAGGCAACACCATTATTTAAAGTCTAGCTCGCTTAATAGAAAATATACATGTAAGTACACATGTATTTGGACAGTCTTTTTTCCAAAAGGAACTTCAGCTGTACTTCAGCTGTCACAAAATGTAGTGGAGTAAAAAGTAAGATATTTGGCCTCAAAATGTACTGTAAAAAGTAAAAAGTTTAACAAAATTGAAATACTCAAGTAAAGTATAGATACATGAAAAAGCGACTTAAGTAGGCCTACAGTAATTGAGTAAATGTACTCAAGTAATGTCCACCACTGAGTAGGGAGAGGTTAACCTTGTAATTAACAATATTTCCTCATGAGCAGCATATTTAGGACAAATTTGTCACATATGAACTTCAAGATACTGTACTCAGCCTGATTATGATTATCTTATTCAGTTCTTATTATATGATTATCTTATTATCTTATTCAGTTCTGCATTAGACTTGAATTAGGAACCTCAGGCACATATTGTACAAAACACAAAATAATTGACTTCCTAATTGTATTCAAAGATTGTGTGAAATTGAATAGCATTTGAATGTGCATTTAGAACATTAGTATTTTTTTCATGTGAAATCCCCACTGACAAAGCTGTGTGACTTCTGTCGTGCTGATGCATTTAATTAAACTTGTCAGGTGTTTGAATTCTCTTCCTTGTAGCATCCCATCTACATTCTACAGGGTAAAAGTTCACCTTGTCTAGTTAACCATTCTATTTCCTCATTAGCAGCATATTTAAAGTTGAACTAGGCACATCAAGTTTGTCACATACATGTACAGGAACTTCAAGATACTCAGCCTTATGATTATCTTATTCAGTTCTGCATTGGACTTGAATTTGGAACCTCAGGTGCACAGATATTGTATAAAACACAAAATAATTGACTTCCTTTTTACATTAATACACAGGATTAGATGTTAAAATCCCTTGTGCCAAAATCCAAGGTAAAAACACATTCAGAAGCCCCTGCTCAAGTTTAACTTTAAAAAGCACACTACCCACAAATCCGCCAACAAATGGTCACAAGCACAATGCAAATGGCCTATCCAACAGCAGTAGCCTATATAGTATGCGGCATGTCATTGGGGTTATCAAGTGGGCACCCTCATTCACCGATGTTTCGTTAAGTTAGGCCCACGACACCTCATGAAGGCTTAACAGTGAAACCAGCGTCCTGGAGACACTCCCCTCCATGCTGCCACCATATTACCACATTGAAATATCCAATACCCAAAATACTCTTAACCAGCCCAGGCATGGTCTAAGTTGGCTAGGTCGGTCCGTCCCGTTGATGTGGACTGAACCATAAACCATAAAGAACCTTAGCCAAGTACCATCACCCTAGGCACAGCCCATCACAAACACAAAACAAATTAGCCAGTTAGCTTAGCCCATTATCTTAGGCCCCATCCCAAACACAAAACAAATTAGCCAGCAGTTAGCAGTTTACGCCCCATGCTGCCCCATATTACCACAACAAGCATCCAAATACCCTTAACCAAACTAGGCATGGTCTAAGTTGGCTAGGTCGGTCCGTCCCGTTGATGTGGACTGAACCATAAACCATAAAGAACCTTAGCCAAGTACCATCAACCTAGGCACAGTCCATCACAAACACAGAACAAATGAGCCAGTTAGCTTACCTTAGCTTGCGCCCCAGGAAGGGTAACTTCTCCTTACCCACCACCAAAACAAATGAGCCAGCTAGCTTACCTTAGCTTGCGCCCCAGGAAGGGTAACTTCTCCTTACCCACGGCCAAAACAAATGAGCCAGTTAGCTTACCTTAGCTTGCGCCCCAGGAAGGGTAACTTCTCCTTACCCACAACCATTCGCTTGCCCGTTCTGCTGCTAAGGACATGTTACTAACCACCTGCCTTAGACTTCGACCACAAATGCCCAATTCAGACAGCAAGCCAATAGCAGATCTGGCTACAAACCCACGTGCACCGATTTCAATAGGCCTTAATCGTGCACTCCAACCTCGCTTAGCTGCCTCCTCTGCTATTTCAGTATATTTAGCTCTCTTCAGCTCATTGGCCACTTCCACTCTGTCTTCCCAAGGAACAGTGAGTTCAATGAAGTAAACTATCTTCTCTGAATCCGACCATAGAATTACGTCAGGACGTAGCTTAGTACTCACTATATGTGGAGGTACCGCCATCTGCTGGCCAAGATCAACCTTCATTTCCCAGCCCGCCCCATTTTTCAACTGGCTGGTTTTACACCTGGCCTTCGCGGAACAAGGTTTATCCCCCTGACGTACAAAGTTAATTTGCCTTACCCCTTTACTAGCTGCTAATGAATTCACTTCTCTTCTTTTATCCTCTATTGCCGCTGCCACACATTTCAATACCTGGTTATGACGCCACGTATACCGCCCCTGGGTGAGACTTACCTTGCATCCTGATAGGATATGGTGGAGACTGCCCACACACGAGCAAAGTATGCATTTATCATCCTCACCAAACCATTAACTTAAATTCTTGGGAGATGGGAGCACATCATATGTAGCACCTAACATAAATCTGATCTTACCAGCTTCCATGCCCCATAGATCTTTCCATTTAATCTGTCTTTTTTCCACCCCTTCCCAGTTCACCCACTGCCCTTGTTTTGCCTGCGACACTGCCTTAGTACATCTTACAGCCTCCTCCTGTCTATGCATTTCCTCCACTACCATTTTCCTCTTTTCTCCTGCAGAAGCCTTACTCCACAAGGGTTTACTTGCACCCACCCCTAGACCCCCCCGCCCGTGCTGCACATGGCCCATTATATCTCTATGCTTCAATGCTGATTGAGCTTGCTTAACTGCCTGCTCTGGGTTCCACTTCCTCCCTGCATTAACTGAGGGTGCAACTTTCCTCACCACTGGGTCCTTGGACTGAGTAAGAGTCAATTCCAATCTAGCCTTAGCACACTTAAATTCCTCTGTCAGACTAGATATTGGCAACTCTACAATACCCTTCCCATACAAGGCTACACTGCTTAAGCAGCGTGGGACTCCGAGCCATTTTCTGACAAAGGAGTTGATCATTTTTTCCAACCTCTCTACCTTTGACAGAGGAACTTCATAAACTGTCAATGGCCACATTAGCCGAGGCAACAAACCAAACTGCAAACACCACAGCTTGAGCTTACCTGGCAGCCCCGACTTGTCAATTTTTGCAATACCTTGCCTAGTGACCTGTCTCAAGTCTTCAACCTGTGATTTATCACTAAGGCTTGCATCATACCACCTTCCCAGGCTCTTCTATGGTTTCTCCAGAACTGTGGGAATCACCTCCTTATTTATAGCAAACTTCTTATCTGTTACCTTCCCTTTAATAATTGAGAGACTCCTAGACTTACTTGGTTTCACCTTCATTCTGGCCCATTGCAGATTACTATTTAACTTACCCAGCAACCTGTTGGTGCATGGAACGGTTGTCGTCAAGGTTGTCATGTCGTCCATGAAAGCCCGAATCGGGGGGAGGCGTGGCCCTCCCTGCAACTTCTCCCCGCCCACTACCCATTTTGAGGCCCTAATAATGACCTCCATTGCCATAGACCTCTGAAGTTCGCCTACAAAAAAGAACCAAAACGGCCATCTTTGCCCATATAAGGAGATCCGGTTCTTAATTGAAGCTAACTACCTATGGCAAGTTGCATTGAAAGTTAGCTCTGGGGTAGCAAAAATCTAAGTGTGCCGCCTTCACGTACTGGAGATCACAATATCCACTCGAAGGCAGAGGACAAAAGTGTGTTCAGGAAAACGTCTGCATTTCAGACTTTTTCATCCCCGCGAGAGTTTAGCAGGTGCGATAATTCAAAATCCCCATGTTATTTTCCCATAGGAAAAATCGCCAGATACCGGATGTCAAAGATGGCAGCTTTTTTGTAGGCGAACTTCAGAGGTCTATTGTAAAAGCAAGTGGGGAGATGGTACATCCGGCCATGATTCCTATCTCAAGTTGTTGCCAACCTGTGGTGTAATCAGCTGTAGTAAAACATAATTGAATATCCAGAAAGTATGCTTTTACTAGGCTTTTAATGCTACCTGGGATTCTGAAATAATCAAAGGCCTCCCACAACAGACTATGCGGCACAGACCCAAAAGCATTAGCCAAATCCAAGAACACAACGTGCAGGTCTCTCTTCTCACGCTTTGCTAATTGAATTTGGTGCCAAATCATGCTGGTATGCTCTAAGCACCCGGAGAAGCCAGGAATTCCAGCTTTTTGCACCGTGGTATCAATTAGTTTATTCCTTTCAAGGTAATTTGTCAGTCTCCGTGCCACCACACTAAAGAAAACCTTCCCTTCAACATTCAGTAGACTAATTGGCCTAAATTGATTAATCTCCACTGCGTCCTTTTCTTTGGGAATAAATATTCCCCCAGCCCTCCGCCAAGCCTTGGGAATACTCTGCTTTTTCCAAACTATCTTCATTAATTGCCATAAAAATCTTAAAACATCTGGTGCACTCTTATACAACCGGTAGGGCACTCCATTAGGTCCCGGGGCTGAAGAGGCCCTTGCAAGTTTTATTACTTCTTGCACCTCTTTCCACCTTGGTGGACTATCGTCGCATTGGCTACTTAATTCACCAATAGGTGGGATATCAGCAGGAAGTACCATCTCCCTGAACCTCTCCCTATCTTTGTGCACTCCCTCTAAATACTCCTCAAGCTTCTGCTTAGGTTCCAAAAGACTACCACTCTCTCGTGATTTCTTCTTCCTATTTTTCCTAATATTTTCAGCTCTTCTTAGCACTTCTAACCGCTCCCTCACATCTGCCTGTAGACAGTCAATACCTTCCTTCTCATCATCTGTAGCTTTTCTCCACTGCTTCTTAAGCTGCCTCCTCTCCTTGATAAGTTTATCTATCTCCTGCTGGCGCCTAGATTTAACTACCTCATGTAGCCGTTTTGTCCTTCTCTCAATAGTCCCAAATCTTTCCTTACCATAGCTATAAATAATGTCTCCCATTTTCTCTAATTTGCTTTCAGCCGTCCCCTTGAGCTGACCCAGGATACTGACCAAATCACTATTAACATCTTCCCACATTCTACATTCTGCTGCGCCTGGCCATCTAACCCCAGGCCTATGACCATTAATCTTCTCCCTCCTTGGCTGACTGGCCTCTCTCTATGCCTCAGTGCTAGAACTTACCTCAACAACAGGGGTACTGATGTCCTGCGAACTGTGGGTTTCTTCCTGTCGCTGGACTTCAACCGACTGACTTGATGCACTTCTTAAGAAATAGCTATCAATGCGGGGACCCTGTGTTCCCTCTACCAAGCACTTCTTTTTCCCTTGATGAACCACTGACAAAGCATTGGTTGTGTGACTTTGGTCATGTTTATGTGTTTAATTAAACTTGACAGGTGTCTTCCTTGTAGCACCCCTTCTACATTCCACAGTGGGTAAAAGTTCACCTTGTCTAATTAACCATTCTATATCCTCATTGAAGTTGGACATATTTAGGCACATCAAGTTTGTCACATACAGGAACTTCAAGATAGTCACATTACAAAGTTAGCACACCCATGATAAAGTTGACTAAAAAGGGGAATGACAAATCATCTTTTGGAAATTGATCTTAATGCCTTAATTGAAAGAATGAGGAAAAATTCAACCTTTAAGGACTCCAATTTTCTTTAAGAATGAATAATATATTGTAAAAAATGTTCTTCCTTAAAATACAGGGGCAAAATTTGTGTTAAATTCCCACAGAGGCAGGCAGATTTTTCTTTTTAAAAGTTAGTTATTTCATGCATCCAGGATATGCATCCTGATAAAGTTCCCTTGGTCTTTGGAATTAAAATAGTCCCACATCATCACATAGCCTTCACCATGGCATGGTTTTTTTATTTCAGTTAACCTGACGTTGTCATACTCAGATTCTAGTCAGAGTCTGATACTCCTCCATTGGGACGTAGTTATGGGGCGTGTTTCAACCAATACAGGAGGGGAATGCCTCTGCACTCAATTGGATAGACCTAACTAATCAGAGAAACGAAATTGCTTACCGTGAGATGTAGGAAGAATACACGAACCATCCTTCTTCTCCACAAATGCCTTAACATTGTTTTCTGGTCTTTTGTAAAAGTTATTGTGCCGTCAATATCTCCTACAACACTCTTTCGCAAAATCTAAGTAGTAGGGTAGGCTATTAGGAAAAAACTGATAGCCTAGGCCTATATCCCCTCTGTTTTCAAAAAATAATTCTGTTGAACACTGATATGCTACAAACATGTTATAAACAGCTGGGAAAGGCTGTCACAAATCCCACGAACAGGTGGTCAATCATATTTCAAACGAACGAGGGATCAACATGTCACAATGCAACACGCTGTTTTCCCTTGATGAAAGTGAAACCATGAGTTTTCCCTAGGGCTGTCAAAATAACTGATTAATTTCGATTAATTAATTTGAGAAAAAATAACTGATTAAAAAAATTTGTGCAGATTAATTGATTCTGTATGACCTTTGACCCCGAGTTAGTCAGTAAAAATTAAACTGTAAAATGAAGGAGAGAAGAAAACGTGCTGCCTGGATCATTGATTGGAACATTTACTTTTAAAAAACGGCGTGTTGATGGTGTTGATAAAAATAAAGTGTTGAAAATAAAGTCCTCTGTAATGTCTGCAGCAAGGAATGTGCTCTATATACATCAATGCAAAGAAATAAGTGTTGACATTGAGGGGAGTGTTAATTTATTTTCATTGTGTCCCCTAGGTCATATCTGTGCCTGAAATGCCTTGTATGTGAAAAAGCACTTTTGAATTTATTTTCTCAGCATATTAGGTCATATCATAGATTATTATGGCAATTATTTGAAGAGTGAAAATAATAATAAAAGAGTTTTTTAAGTTAATGTCACAAATGCTGATTATTCAATGATTCATTTCAATTTAAATATTTAAAATACTTTCACAGCAAAAATTATATATGCGATTAATTTAGATTAATTAATCACAGAGTATATAATTAATTAGATTATTTTTTTAATTGATTGACAGCCCTAGTTTTCCCACATATCAACTTTGGCCAAGGTTTTCAGAAATAATCGTTTTCAATGATAAAACCTCATTGAAATAATATGCATTTTCCACATGGGGTCTTAGAAGTCTCCTTCTAGCCACAGCATTTTGTTGCAAACATAATTAACCTAAGCTGCTCAGATGACGTGATAGACGAGGCGCTGTTGCTCACCTGCCAGCTCTGGGGTGAGCATAGTTGCTGCACAATGGAGCAATGCCAGACTGAACCTCCCAACCTGAAATGGTGTAGGCGGGACTAAGTTAGGCTGGCACCCAGGCTAGATAAGTACCCCATGCCATTTTCATGTGAAATCCCCACTGACAAAGCATTTCAGTCATGTTGATGCGTTTAATGAAACTTGTCAGGTGTTTGAATTCTCTTCCTTGTAGCATCCCTTCTTCATTCCATGGTGGGTAAAAGTTCACCTTGTCTAATTAACAATTCTATTTCCTCATTACCAGCATACTTGAAGTTGAACATATTTAGGCACATCAAGTTTGACACATACAGGAACTTTAAGATACATAGCCTCATGATTATCTTGCTCAGTTCTGCACAGGACTTGAATTAGGAATCTCTTACATGATTCTGGCCTATGGATTATAATGTGGTTAATTGAAAACTGTCCTTTTTTCTGTGAAGCATTGGAGTTGTAGGCAACTGATATTCTTAATTCAAATTAGTTAGTTCCAATGATACCAAATATGCCTACTTCCTTCAACCCTAATTCGCTCAGACTAATCTGGCCCCTGCACTTTGAACCTGGTTCTGGCACCTACCTATGGGCCATGACAATACTTTGCCAAACTCCTTTTTGAAGGTCTGCCGGCCGCTACACCACCCATATAATCAGGATGTTCTGCACTTAAGTTGGTACTGACAATGAGGTTGACAACATCCAGCACTTTGGACCAGAGAACCATGGGCCACCTTTAATCTCTATAAATTTACATTGATTAATTTAGCTTTTTTATCCAAAGTGGTTTACAAAAAGGGAAACAATCAAGGTGTACCAGGACATGTTAGTGCAGCAGTAAGTACTACTCGCATAGTGCAGCAATATGTAGTTGCTGGTAGTGCTAGCAGAGGAGGTACTCTCTGAAGAGCTGGATCTTCAAGAGTTTTTTGAAGGTAGAGAGGGATGCCCCTGCTCCCGTAGGAACTAGTGCATTCCACCAATGGGGACAGATGAGACAAGTTTGTGAGCTATGTGGAGCTCATAGAGATAGTCCATGGATCCATAGTGCTTTTGTCCATTGTGCTGGATGTTTCCACCCTCAACCAACATCACTGATAACACCCTACACAACACCCTGATTATGCCTTAGGAGCTGGGCAAAGAGCTTGTCATGGCACATAGGAAGAGGTGTGTGGAGGGTTCGCCCTTCTTCCGAACAAATATTACTTATCAAGGTAAAGTTGACTGAAGTTATTCAAAAGGTAAAAAAGGAAAAAGTATTTGTGATGGTAAGACAGTTAATTGAGGAATTTAAGGAATTTAAAATTTGTTTATTGTAAGATAAAGAACATAAAAAGTTGGCTGGGTCACTTTTGACCTGGGTTATGCATTAATTAATTGCAAGTAGACATTTTAATATTCAGATAAGCCAACAACAGAACAGAAAATCCTGATGGTCATCGTCTTTAGAGCAGACTCCTCCTTTAAATCAGAGCGATTGCTGCTGCAGTAAGCCCGGCCAGTGTCCCACCGGTACCTGCCACTGCTGCTGTGGCCCCTGTTGAAAGGCCAACAACACCTGCATACAAAAAGACACGTTTTACCTTGGTTTGGACAGAATATCTAGTTATATTAAAGAAATGGTTATACATGTATATTTTTGATACAATTAGGGATACATCAGAGGAGTTTATGGCATTATGTTTTCTTTGAAAATTCATCTATATGAAGGCATGGCAAACCGAACATGAAAAACTCCTACCACATATGTGACCCTGCAAGGCGAAACCAGTCGCTTTGCGCACAGTGCTATTTTGAGAAAATCCTCAATAAACAAATGCGGGTTAAAATGTTGAATTTCACGTTTTCGCATAATCCGACTGTATACAGTCTACACTTTCATATTGTGAACAAATTTCACGGAAAAACATATTATATGTTTTGACTGTTTAACCCTCTCTGTAATAACTGTGCCCTCACACTATCGCATGTGACAATTTACTTAAAAAGGTGATTTTTTCCTCTTCTGGCGTATCGTGACGGAAGAACCATGCCAACTTTGGACGCGATACTTTTTGCAATACCCTCAATATACATATCGTTGGAAAGCTTAGTTTATGGCTGTTCATGTGAGCACAATGTAAATTTTACCAAAGCGACTGGTTTCGCCTTGCAGGGTCACATAATGTGATCCTAATATTCTCTAAGGGGCAAATTCTCCCATGTGCGTAAGGGGGCATAAGTAAAAAAAAAACGCGCAACTAAGAGCTTTTCAGCCTGCACCCATTCTGCCCTTAAACGTGACTTATGCATGAATGGGAGAATTCGGCTCTAATATGTTAGTACGACCGCCGTATAGAGACACATAGATGTAAGTAAGTACAGTAGGTTATACAGATTATATATGTACAAGCACATATAGCCTCTCTCACTGAACAATGAACTCTCAAATGAAATGTTGCGTTCCTTGGCAACGGGAGACACCAAGGCCAACATTGGAACTATTTTTGTGGGCGGAGGATGAATGAACAAAACTGTTGTATAAAATCAGTATGGCATTGGTAGCAGATATTGCCATGGCCGAATCACAGCATTGGCAATATCTGCTACTAATGCCACTCTCACTCTCATCTTTATATTTTTCTATTAATTATTAATTTTCCATTCCTGCCATTCCTTTTCCAAACTGTGTAGCCTAGGCTGTGCGTAGGAACCCTCTCAGATGAAAATGAGCTGAGATAGGCCTACAGGCTAGCACAGCCCGCTGTGAGACTGCATCCTACTTGGGATTCAGATCAAAGTGACAATGCAAGTGGATTACCTGCGGACTGTAACAAAGCCACAGTTGTGCCGGCTGCCACAGCTCCTCCGTTGGCCACTGCTGCGGCCGACATCATACTCGCTGCATAGGACCCCACTGCTATTCCACCAGCTGTGAAACCAACCCCCGCGAGAACAAACGGTGCCGCAGCCACAGCACCACCTTAGAAGAATAAATGAAGACATCTCAGAATTAGTTTTTCTGGTTAGGCTCTGCTCAGAAGTATGGAAGCCCGTTTTCCGCCACTTGGAAAAGAAATTGCCACAAATTATCATAAAATGAGATAGATGGTTCTATTTTGGCCATTAGAAATGGATGGTCAGAAGCACAACGTTTATAGACATTAAAGGCGTGGCCACATTCACTAATTTAATGGTGTGATGATTAAACGATGGGCGCAAAAGGATTGTTCTTATGTTCTTATTACTGTAATCAGTCATGGGTGTGTTTTGGGCGTAACATTCTTTAAACCAATGAGAATGACATCTGTAATTCCCTTTAACAGCAAGCAATGCAACTTCAAACTGGCATTGGTATTTTGATAGTCAGCGGCACATTTGAAGGAAACAATGGGGGGTGGGGGGGGGGTGGGAGGAGGATAACAAGTCTCAAAGTAGCCCGACGCTTCTTTGGTAGTACAATGAGGGCCCTTACATATAAATAGAGGCATTGATAACTTCATATCTGTAAAGATAGTTTATTAAAAAGGACTGTTTCTTGTGTTGCGGCCGAGACTTGTCACTAGTGTGAGTGAGATGTGTTGTAGTTTTGTGAAAGTGAATGCATAGTGAGAGATTTATTATTAATAGTAGTGGGTTTGTTATTTGTATAGTGGACACCACCTGCTGCCCAGTTCCTAGTCCTGTAAAGAGTTCATGCTAAGCATTCCATTTTACACAGGAATTCCCCTCTAACTAGCTGGCTGCAGCCTTATAAATTAAATAGACATAATTTGGATGAATATTATGGATGTTGCCTTTAAATATAGGATATATATTTTTAAAGAGGATATCCTGAAGACTCAGGAGAGGGAAGCAGGAGGTCTTAGGAGGCAGGTAAAGAAAAAAGGGTGAGACAGAAAACAGGCACTGATAGATGCTCTGCTATACTCTTTACTGTAATAAATGATGAATTAAAGAAGCACTTTAAAGATGTGATGAAAATTTTTGGAGAGACTAATGACATAGGGGAGGCGCTAGGAGTCCCTGGGCCATGCCTTTGTCCCTGAGTGCTTTATGTGACTGTCGTGTATCCAATTTCATGACCTTTCGCTTTCGTCCATGTGAATTACATCAATAAGGCAAAGTCCGACATTGGGAGATCCAGGACATCCGCCCGGTGCTCGGCCCTAATTATGACTTGGCAGGCAGCCTATCTGCTCTGGAAGCCAGATATTATTCTAGAGATGCAGATGCAGCAGCTAGTGTGCGTGTGACATGTAAAAGCACAAACGAGAGTATTGACATACAACTGCATTAAAACTACAAAATATCCATCCTTGGAAAAGGAGCGCTAGAATGGTGCATCAGCTAGGAGCTGTGAACTAGTTAAATGACCTTGCTGCTACCTGCTCACTTTCGGAATGATGAGTCTTTCTAGTGCTCCTTTTATGTACCATGCAAGTTTCCTCTTTTTTCTCCCCGACTCCGAACTTCCTGCATGGGGCTGCATAGTTTACCATTCCAATGTCAATCGCTGCTATTATGTGTGACAACGAACTGCCAAGGGCACTATTGCATGTTGCTTTGAAGTCAATCAGTACAACATCAATGCATAAAAATGATGAGACTATCTCATAATTTTTATTTAAAATCTCATAATTTTTACTTCAAACTTCATTATTTTGATTTCGAATTTGTTTCTCATAATTAAGCCTATGACTCATGTCATAGTTTTGACTTTAGCCAATATCTTATATTTAATTACTTTAATCTCTAAATCTTTTTTCTAATAATTCTGACTATACATCTTATAATTATGGTAGCCTATACTTTGTATCTCATAATTTTGACTTATCTAATATGAGAGATAGGCCTACATATTTTTTTCAAGTGGCAAAAACGGGCTTCTATACAGAAGGGCATCAATTTAAGGAAAATCCAGTTAAAACTTACCTGCTCCCACAACAACTGCTACACCTGTCACTAGAAATAATGTAAATAGAGTCAGGCTGGTTAATCAATTTAATCAATAAAAAAGGGTAAGTTAGGCTTACATTAAAGTTTTCCAATGTAATTTTAGATTAGATTCTTTTTTAGATTCAACTTTATTGTAATTTAGCAGAGTACAGGTACAGAGCCAATGAAATACAGTTGACATCCAACCAGAAGTGCAAAGAAGCATTATGTACCAAAGTGCAGGTTGAGTACAGTATTCTGTGCAGTTATGTAGACAACAGAGAATAATTATGTAGGCTACAGTTGGATAAATATAGTTTTTTCCAGATGACATGTCTACAGTGACAGATAAGGATAGAGGGTTATGTACAGAGAAAATTGAAAATCACACTAAATATTAATACAGTAAGAAACGGGCTAATCTAAAGGCTACTCACACAGTCCCATGTTTATCCAAGAGTTTTCAGATGCCTAATGAGTGTTCACAGGTCCTTAAATAGGATAGCAAGTGGTCATTTCCAGAAAAACGAAACTGCGTATACCAGGAGTCCACATTAAAAACCAGGAGTCCACATGGATGGGGAATGTCAATAGTCTGCTCGGTTGGATACAGGTAATTAGCCTAACGAGCCAGACCAGGGTGCGTCTAGATTAACAGGTTATGGTTATGGATTTGGCTAGCAGTCATTTCCAGAAAAACGAAACTGCGTGTTAGTGACAAAGGTTTTAATATTCATTTCAAAACACATTGACAAAGTTCTCACTCTAGTCACTTAAAGATTAAGAGGTTATGGATTTGGCTAGCGGTCATTTCCAGAAAAACAAAACTGCGTGTTAGTGACACAGGTTTTAATATTCATTTCAAAACACATTGACAAAGTTCTCACTCTAGTCACTTAAAGCAAATGTTTATGTACTGGTTTGTTGTATGCTCCTATATAGAGCAATAGAATCTAGGTTTTTTGTGCTTCAAAGCACCTAGATACTAGGAGTGAAATTATTCTTTACAGCTGTCATTCTTTAACACCTATTTTAGAGGAGAAATTTTCAAATATTCATTTTTAACAGTCCCAACAGGATTATGATGTAATGTCCAGAAGTGATAAAGCGCGCACACACACACACACACACACACACAAGTGAATTTTCTAAACATTAACAACGCCACAAATTGAGGAATTTGGATTGTTGGGAGAAAGATAGGCCAACATGAAATAACAGACTAATTTGCTTTTCCTTTTGATTTCATACTTCACATAGGCCTACCATGAATGCTTGATGTTGATCTGCATTCTAGACTCTAGATTTCCATATTATTTGATTATTGGGGGCCAAGCAGCGAAGCTGCGAAGGCACCCATTGTGTTTCTATGATTTCTTATTATTATTTAACATCTTTCCTCCGCCATTGGAGTCTATGGCAGCCCATAGAACCGTCTGGTGAAAAGTTGTGAAATTTGGCACACTGATTGGGGACAGGCCATTGATTAATTTCACCAAGATTCATGCCGGCACCTTGAGCGCTCTAGCGCCACCAACAGGCCAAATTTGGACGTGCGTTCACGCACGTAACTTTTGACCCATAGGCCCAATTGTCAAAAATGACCGAGCCGAGTTCAACGCACCCTATGACATCATTTTCCGCCATGATGGATTTTCCGCCATTTTGGATTTTAGTGAAAGTGAAACTAACTTCTTCACAGGTCACAAATTTTGTCCGTTCGACACCAAACTTCACAGATATCATCAACAGACCATGCCTCATTATAGTGGATGGAATCCACTATCTTGAAATCTCCTGGCTTCTTTTTCTTATTATAACCTTTTCTTTTTACCTTTTCAAGAATTAATGCGACTCTAACCCCTTAACGTACAGACATGTTGAAATAACCGTTCTGAAGGTCTGGAGTGGGGCAAGAGAGTTATTATTTCAGATTTTTTTAAAAGTTTATAATTTTTGAGAAATACGGGATTAAAAATGTTAAAAACCTAATTTTCCCCCCATAAACTTCAAAGGCTGTGATGTCATAATGGCCTAAAGGCAGCTGCGCTTGTTAAGCTCCCAGAGTAGTTCCCGGGCTAATTAGAACACTGGCACAGGTGTCACCTGTGAATTCAACCGTCTCAGCTTCTAATGCATACAATCTGGTGCTCCCTAAAACTACACATCCTGCTTAAAGGTGCGATTTGTAGGATTGTTAACGAACGTTCTGTAGGCCAAAATCAAAACACTGGTGAACGTTCTCAAGACTACCAGACGCGAGCCTCTTCTGGGTTGCCAGATGTAATGAAGACTTAGCTAACGTTAGTTGACCTGCAGCTGCTTTAACGTTTCTCCAACCATGACCCAGCTACACATTACGGAAACAGTGAAAACAAAAAATACCTCTCTAACCAACGTAACATATTTAGCTGAAGTTAGCGATGCAGATGAAGTTTAGCATAGGCTACCTGTTGTGGAGAAATATGGCCAGCTCTGCGTCAGACTTGATATTCTTAGTTTGACGAAGACGTCACCATCTCAGGAAGCTCCTCCAATGTCCACTTAATTTGTTTCTTGTTTTAATTTTGGAAATTTAGCTGCCTCTTGTAGGCGTTCATGACTACAACTGACAGCTGTTGACAGTTGGCCTTTGCTAATTTGGCAACCCAAATAGGAGGACGCGCTAGCCCATTATTAATACGCTATTCTAGAATTAATCGTTCAAAGATGAAGTGAGTTGATGTTGGAGGTCAAAGGTCAAAGGTCAAGTCAATGAACATTCTTGAGTGCGATATCTCAAGAATGCCTTGACATACATGCCTGAAATTTGGTATGAGTGTTTGTATGGACTCAAAGATGAAGTGAATTGATGTTGGAGGTCAAAGGTCAAATGTCAAGGTCAAAAACACCTTGAGTGTTATATCTCAAGAACGCCTTGACACACAAGGTCTTTTGGTATGAGGGTTTGTATGAACTCAAAGATTAAGTGATTTAATGTTTTTTTTTCGAGGAATTTCCCCACCAACATTAAGCCAGCAGCTTTCCATCCACTATTGTAATTCCTCTGGCATTACATTCTAGTTAATGCATTGCTTTTTGTCTTCGGAACTAAAATCGTTCGCGTGTAACAGCCAATCGAAGTTTGTGGCGAAGCCGCCAAACAGGAAGTGAGCTCATATCTCAGCAACCCATTCATCTATCATAACCAAACCAGAGAATGTCTAATAAGGGGAGAACCGCCACTCTCGGGAAACTTCCGGTTTCTGAACTGGTTGCAGTTCCTGTTCTGGTTCCACATGAGGGCGCTCACGAATAAGTGCAGAATGAATGGAGGTCTATGGAACTGTACCCCTCAAATCCACTTTTCTCGGGATATAATTTTTTGGCCAGAAATTGGAATGTTGCATGCGAAAGAGGGGGCAGAGAAAATATACACCGCTGAGTATTATATTTTTTGAGTCACTTATTTGTTCTAAAAAGCCTTTCAAATGCGTCAATGACGTCATTCATTAGCAGAAAGCTAGTGAGTTGTGGGCAACGACCCAACCTGTAAGAAATCGAAAGGACGTAAGTACTCGTTCATTCAACTTTTGACCTATAATCCATATTGATCTTGCAGAAACCACAATCCAATCTTCGATTTTTCAACGACAACCAGGTGAAAGAGACACATTTAGCCGTCTAGCTCCATAGACCCCCATTGTTTTTGCACTTATTCGTGATTGCCCCTAGCGGAACTGCAACAGATTGCAGGTACAATGGAGTTAACCCTTAGAACCCTAAGCTGTTTTTAGGGCATTTTCACTACCTTTATTCATAAGGATTTATTCTGGTCATTGTAAGTGCCACACACATATATTATATATTGTTTTTTTCAGGAGAGTTTAGGCTATTCAGATCATTTCATGTATTAATACTAGCATTGATTTTATTTTGATTTTTAAAGAATTAAAATATAAAAAGTGTATTATAAAAATTCTTATATTTCGACATGTATCTCACCACAGCAAGCTCACAGCTCTACATGCATTTCATGTGTGTGTAGGGCAGACTATCCTGAATCGGGCAATATAATTGCCATGTTGGAGGGATACTCTGGGGCTGAGCAATTTACAGAAATATTTGCTGTGTGATTTACGGAAATAAATGCCATTTTTTATTTAGCGAGTAATTCAAACGAGAGTAATGAGTGTGCAGCGTTGGTTTGTGTACATGACGTTATTATTTTGCAGTCACTTCGTCTGGTTTTATAAGCCAGAAGGATCGATAAACATGCTACCAATGGATAGCCCTGTGCTCCCTCTTTCATCTGATATGCTTGCCATATCGATGCGATCACGGGTTCGCGAGTAATTCAAACTAGAGTAATGTGTGTGCAGGTGAATGCAGAGAAGTATAGACTGTAAATATGATGCAATTTGATTTAATTTCATGATTTTTTTTAATTTTCATACTTGATCGTACAGACAAGTGTGTAGTCTCGTTGGAAAGCCCCACTTCTGCTCTGTCGTGCAATAAAGGTTTCATCTCGCTGCGATGAACCGTTCCGGAGCAATGTAACAGAGAAGAAAGGGTGTGTTTTTTGACGCACTTTGCGTCAATCGGGTTCTAAGGGTTAATAGGGAGTGATCCGGCTCTCCGTAAACGGGCTCTGACCAAACTTAGTACATGGACTCAGGACCCAATCAGGGGGACGCTCAAAAAATCTGGTGACCTTTGACCTCTAGTGGGCGCTGTAATTTAGGAACATGCCTTTTGGCCTGTAGCTGCTGTTGTGCTTAGAATTAAAATGCACTAGTTGTGTCTGGTAATACTGTTGGAGGTCCTTAGGCCGACCCAAGCCAACTTGTGATGCCATCGTAATTGATTCGGCCGCCATATTGGATTTAATCAAAAACACGTACAAGTTTTCGCAGGTCACAAATTTCATCGGATCCTCACCAAAATTGGCAGAGACCATCTTCAGACCATGCCTTATCAGTGCATTGCTTTCTGGAACAATTGACAAAAGCATTGGTCTGTAACAGCCTATCGAAATTTGCGGCGAAGCCGTCAAACAGGAAGTGAGCTCATATCTCAGCAATGTTTTCATGTATCAAAACCAAACTTAGTACATGTACCTCAGATCCCATCGGGAGGACACTCAAGAAATTTGGTGACCTTTGACCTCCGGGGGGCTCTGTAATTGGCAAAAATGCATTTTGGCCAGTATTTGCTGATATGCATTATTCTGCAATGGAAGTCAATGGCAGCCCATAGAACCGTCTGGTAAAAAGTTATAACATTTTGCACACTGATTCGGGACAGTCAAATAATTAATTACACCAAGTTTCATGGCGGCACCCTTAAGCGCTCTAGCGCCACCAACAGGCCAAACTTGGACGTGTGTTCACGGACTTAACTTTTGACCAGTTGACCAGAATGTCAAAATGTATCATTGGAATCCTTGGGTCAAGCCGAGTTCAACACACCCTATGACGTCAATCTTTGACCTCTATGTTTAAATCACAGCAAGTGTGATCATATCTCAGTCAATCTTTTATTTTTGATGTGAAACTGATTACAGCAAGTTCGATCGAGTTCATTCTAATGCGTGCGTGCAAGAGTGGGGCGGAATGGGATGGGCAGGGGCGGTTGCGGCGGTGGGCTGGCTGGGGGAGGGGGCGCCGACACTCAGCCCTGGTTCAGCCCCACAAAATCAGCTATGTTTTGATGTGAAACTTGAACTTGTAACTCAGCCAATCTTGAAAAAGCCAAAAGTTTGGCATTGAACTTGCTGTGACTGCTTAATGCTATATGTATGATGCAACGGCATTGAGTTACATGGCAAATCTGGCCTGCTGATCTGCCTGCTTGGCCCCCTCATTGCTGCTTGCAGCTATATTTAGATTTGACTTTCTTTTGACTTTGAAATGCAATGTCTTATTCAATGAACCAATGACTATCCAACAGGACTTAGTAGCCCCATCAGTCATTTACAGAATTGCTCATTATTTGTAAGATAATGATTTATTTTATGTAACAACTTTTTCAAACTAATATACACCAGAAATGTGTTTCATTTCTTTTATTTCAGAATTTGCATATATTGTTTTTTTGTCTGTTCTGCTCTTTTCCCTTTCCTTTCTCTTCCTGTCTTTCCCTATGGCCAACTCATAGAAAACAAAAGACTGTTGCTGTTCGCCCGCACTGTAATGTGATGTTATGCCAAAGCTATGATACTATATGTCTGATTTTAAGATCCCAGTTATGGATTTGAGCCGTTGCCAGATTCTGCTCAACTCCCCAGGTCACCTTTACACAGAAGACAAGGCATTCCACACCTCAATTCTCACACATGCTCACAGCACGCACCCAAGGGGTGTGACAGCTAAAGGACTTGTGACTGGAGAAACCTGTCCTGGACAACTCATGCCAAATGTATGGCACTGATCTGAGAGTCTCCTTCGGACACATGAACAACAATGAGAGGATGGACGACTGGTCTTGATTTGACACCTGTAAATTTATGAGTGACTGCTGTCAACTGGGCGACTGTAATGACCAGCTTTTTGGCCAACCCTTTTGCATTTCTCAAGAATGCCTTTTGCAGTCAATTTACATCTGTGTGGGTACCTGTGTTCGATCTCTATTGTCTTAGCTGGCCATGGCCAAGATTCCCAACACCCCGCTCATACAGTGTTGCCATTTGGCTCCGGCTCCTAGTGGAAACTTGATGGTCACCGATTAAATCTCAAATGTATGTTGTGAATAATAATACATCCATGTTTGGTTTTGAATTAATACTTGTAATGTGGGCAACAGTCTGATCATGGTTTCATTACAATTTACTGTAATGTATCTGTGCATAGTTGTAGACTAAGAACTATATTGTCTTTAGGTACTGTATGTTATTCACCGACACCACACCTCCTGCTCTCAGAATAACAAACATGTCCTAATGATTCGGGGGTTTCCAGGTGAATGCCATCCTATATAATTATGCTAAGTTATTTTAGATTTAAGGGAAGAACACAGAGGTTTCAGGTCTCTTGTCTTCTGGCTCTCTCTTTTGTCTTTGGCTCTTCTCTTCTGCCTCTTTCTTTGACTGGCTAGGCTCTGCCTGGCCTACCCCCCCCCCCTCTCTCTCATTCTCTTTCTCCCTTTCATTCTAGCTTCCTCTCTCTCTCTCATTCCCTCTCTCTTTCTATCCTTTAATATTTGGGTTTGTAATCTTATTTGGTATACTGTTTCATCTGGTGTATCTGTTATTCTTAACTTGTTAAGTTGTTAAGTTTACCTCTGTCAGTTGGTTAAGTTTCCTTTGTTACTGTTTGCTACTTTGTTACTTTACTTTGTTACAGCAGACTGTGTGAGTTTACTTTTACATTCAACTGAAGTGATATTGATTACATTTACCTTTTAAAGCTTAATGCCTAATAAATTGTTAATTTGCCTACCAATCGTATATTTCAATTCTCGTAGTATGCCATGCCATGCTCTGCCATAGCTGATAAACTAGTTGCTTGGTAATTGATTCGAGATATAAATGTATTAATTAAATGGAGTCAGATAAAATGAGTTTGTAACAATAACATTTAGCAGGTAACTCTTCACCAGCTTGTCTATTGTTCATACACGTGAAAAGGTGAGCGACCAACTCTCCCTTTGTGAGTGCGCTTTGTTTGGGCCAATTTCTTCTCTTTCAGTGGTGAACGTGACGCGACGTGACTTTTTAGGGCTTACAAATTCTAAATAAATAATAAAGTACAGTAGGCCTACTTGGATCCATAACTGAAGTGGTGTAGCAGGCTTACGTCTGTCACTCAGCTGTCCTTTTCAAAACATTCTGTGACGATTCTGTGCCACATAAGAAGGGGAGAACTTCTGTGCCACAAGATAAGAAGAGGATAGTCATTATCACTGAGCTGCACCCAGCCCAAATTTATCCGGCCAACAAAATTTGAGGGCAGAAAATTTGTTGCTTCGTCAATAGATGTAATAGCTCCACTGAGAAGTCTCTATGCCCAATTAAGGTGTAGCATGTTGTAGCATGTTATAGCACAAAAGCAGGTGGATTTAGCAGAATGTATACTGCATTTAGTCTACACCAGCAGGGTTTGATGCACAGTTCTGATTTATTTGCCTGCCTGTTTACATCTATGTCAAAGTTGTTTTCTTCAAAGTGCAAAATACATCCCACTGGTCAAATTTTAAGGCAAAAAAGAAAGTGAAGTCCTTATTGCAGCCTCCATCTCAGATTTCATTTTAATTTCAGAATGTGACTATTAAACATGCATCAAAAGTGGAGTGAGAAGTTAATCTTAACAAGGGTAGGCCTAATAGTCCGGTTAATATGACCTACTGCTTTGTTACTTCGAGTAGACAAATAACTATCCATGACAGTGGGGAGGTTATCTATCAACTGGACTTGAATCTCAGCACAGATATAGTAAAAACACATTTTTTTTAATAGAATTGGAGTTAGGCGCCTGATATTCTTAATCTACTTAAAACTAGATGTACCGCATAGCGGTACAAAATAAGACCGCCGCTCAGTCCTGTACATCCGTTCCGCGAAAATAAATCACACTCGTCAATTTGTCTCGTCTAGCAACTCTCCGTTGGCTTGCGAGCTGGAAAAATTAAACTTCGATAGGGCCAATCACATAGTGTATAGAGTCGTTAGGCGGGCTTAACATAATGATTGATGGTAGAGTTGAAACGGTTTGGCGTGAATTCCCGGCTACTTGAAAATAAAGAAGGTGGATGTTGCTGTTGGCGAACAGCGTGACACTAGTTAAGTTTTAAGAGTTAAGTTGGCAAAAGTTTGAACTAAGCTAGCCAAGTAGCTCCGCTGGTGGGAAAATGCATGGGACTCAAGAGTTGTAGCGCTATCCTATTGCGTGCAGAGGGAATTTGAACGACAACCGATTATCCCGCCCCTCGGACTGAGCACTGCGAATGGTGAGTCCCCAGACCCTACATTTTAATGTGGGTCTGGCTCGTCATGCTAACTCCATCCTCCACTCTTGAAACTTTTGTGCGCGTGCCTGTGTGTGTGTGGATGTGTGCATGTGTGTGTGTCTGTGTGTGGATGCGTGTGTGTGTATGTCAATTTGTCTCCATCTCCTTATAGAGCCTGACCGATATGGGATTTTGAGTGCCGATACCGATTTCGACGTTTGAGTTTTTCAAAAACTGATAATAATCCTATAACAAGGTTCTAATCAAGATGGGGCATTATATGTATTTGAATAGGCCTAACTATTGAGTTACCTAATGAAAGGCTCTTCATATAATTCGTTTTGTTGTATAGAATAGAAAGAATAGTAAGAATAAAAGAGGTCTTTGTTCTGTACATTGCCACAAACTACATTGTGAGCAGTTTATTCTTAACGACTCCCCCTTTATGCAAGCAAAACATTTTACAAATATGATCAGTTACTTTACTTTAAGTCTATGAAGCCTAAACCATGCTCTTCCTTACTTGAAACACCTTTGTTGAAATGCAAGAAATTGAAACTAGAGTGTAGTTAGTAGTGGGTGTTTCAGAATGAATGTTAGCTCAGATGCTCACATTTATTTTGTGTAGACTTTTTGTGGTCTTAATGCAACATTTTACAAAGCATTGACAGGGCCACCAAGGACTGTGAGCGAGTCAACAGCAGAAAAACCTATTTAGCAAGCAGAAATGTCCCAGCCCGGTGTTTATGATGCATCATAGACAGGTTTCATGTAGATGGTTCCATTAGCAAACCATCGCATTAGCATCGAACTTTAGCGTTGTGGCTAACTAACTTAGCTCCTGTCAGTATGGTCAGAAAAGAATGAGATCATAGTCGAAAGAGGCAATTACAGTGCTGTTATCAATTTGCTTGGTATAACCGTGTTTATGTTTCACAAATACACCAACAATAAAAAATCTCGCCTCCATCACTGAACCAATGCTAACGGCAACATTATTTTACCCATATAACATTAAGCTGGTGTAACGTTAACGTACCTGCAGTAAATAAGCTAACAGGAGACCAATTCCAGCTAGCCATTTCATTGAACCCCATTCAATTTGGCACCACTTTGACATCAAATAACATTATGAACCTTTTCTATTTTCTGAGAAATACAACATTGTGTGATTGGCGTCATAACCTCGTAACTGACTTTCCGGCTGAGTAATAAACTTTTTTCCGAAAACAATGCTATCATGATGTAATTGACTTAATGAGCATGCGACCAGAGAGGGTTAAAGTGTTGCACAGGAGCGAAGTAACCATATTCTCTGGATAAGAGCCTATCTTTCCTACTGTCTATGATAAGAACCATAGAATGTGCAGGCAAACTGGGGGAAAGTGTGTGAATGATATTCAAGGGGAAAACAGTAAAAGATATCAGAAGGAAAATCCATTGGGAAAATCCATGAAAGCATCGGACCACAACATTTCAGCGAAGTTCTCGGTGCAGCTATCACAAGAGTTACACGGGTCAGACTGACTACGTCACATCTACGTCCCCTGAGCCTGCGCAGAAAACCTTGTCGACCAACAGGAAACGGTCGAAATTCTCGTCTCTACTGACATTAATGTGATGACTCTGTCCATATTTTACTGTCTATGTAGTAAAAATAATTATTTGTACTAATAACAAGATAATTAATGAATGCTTGAAATAGTTAATGACAATATTTCAATAGATATACCAAAGAAACAGTCTGTCATGCATGCTTCAGATCATTTAGGATTAACATCAACGAGGATCAGCAAGACAACACTTTTCTTTCTTCAGCAGTTTGGTATGGATGCCAGTATAATGACCAACTTCTACCGCTGTACCATTGAGAGCATCTTGGCTGGCAGCATCACAGCATGGTACGGCAACAGCACTGCCCATGACCACAAAGCTTTGCAGAGCTTGGTCAGGTCATCTCGGGGCATTACACGGAATGAGCTACCAACCATCCATGTTAATCCATGGACCATGTTAATCCATGGACCATGTTAATGACCCAGCACATACAGAAATGGATGAGGATCGGTTAAATAAACTAGGGGCAATAAACTTTGGGGCAGCCGTGGCCTACTGGTTAGCGCTTCGGACTTGTAACCGGAGGGTTGCCGGTTCAAACCCGACCAGTAGGCACGGCTGAAGTGCCCTTGAGCAAGGCACCTAACCCCTCACTGCTCCGCTGTTGATGCAGGCAGCTCACTGTGCCGGGATTAGTGTGTGCTTCACCTCACTGTGTGTTCACTGTGTGCTGAGTGTGTTTCACTAATTCACGGATTGGGATAAATGCAGAGACCAAATTTCCCTCACGGGATCAAAACAGTATATATACTTATACTATATACTTACACTTACTGCAAGCTAGTAGGCTAGCACATCTTACTTTACTGTGTATGGCATCAATGCTACATTAGTGTCAACCAGCTACAAATAAAGTTTGACGGGTTTGTTAGGTTGGCCGACAAAACAACAATGTACTTTCTTACGCAGTGTTTTTGTGAGCGGAATAGAGAAAATACTATAATATATTATATAGTAATGGAACACTTAAGTGTTTTCCCATACAGTGGCTCAGAGAGAGGTATCGCCTACAGTCGAGAGTACAAGAGAAACCCAGCGGGCAGAGACAGGGGCCCAGGCAGACACAGGAAGGGTATCAGGGCATGTAGTGCCCAGTATGGTCCACTTTGCAGATTTTATGTAAGATACATCATGGATTTGCATATTTTTTCACATTATTGATTTATTTATTTATATGCAAATGTGCGTGCCAGTCTTGTCTTGTGTAGCCATTTCCATTGAATATAAAAGTAAGTGTATATATGGAAGTGTAGCCTCAGGGTCAGACTGCTGATTCCTTAGAATGTCTTTCACAAATCATGCCATCAGAAATTAATTAATACATCCACAAGTTTCAGCCTTTTTTGTTTGATACCTCTCTTTTTTCAGTCCCGTGGATTATGAAGAAGAGGATGAGGTAGATGAGGCCATCAGACGGAGTCTCCAAGAGGAGCCAAACAATTTCTCCCACGATCTAAGGTAAAATCTGAATGTTGCATTTAGGCTAGGGCTGTCAATCGATTAAAAGAAAAATAATCTAACTAATTAGATACTCTGTGATGAATTAAGTAAGGGATAATGGACGACACGGTGGTCTGTTCACAGAAGTTAATGCACGGTCGAGGTTGTAAAACGGCCCCGACGCGAAGTGGAGAGCCGTTTAAACCCCGTAGTGCATCTAGCTAAAAGCCACCTCAATATGCTATATATTATATATATAAGCAATATATAATACCATATATGCTACAATGTTACTATGTTCTGAACGTCTGCATTTTACAGCTCGGATGCAACGTGACAGTTCATTTAAACTTCACAACTAGTTCGGCGAATTAATATACAAGTGTGATACGGCCAACAAAATGGATCTACTTCATAGGTGTGCAAATAACATACGGTTAATGGTCGTTCTAAATTACGTAGGACAATGGGAAATTCAACCAAGCAGTGGAATAATCTAAATTAATCGCATGCATCCATTTTTGCTATAAAGATCTTAAAAGCAAGCTTGGTAGATGAGTGAATCAATGAAGAGCCAAACCAACATTAGAGACCTTAAAGTTTAACGTCTCTCTTTTATTATAATTTTCCCTTTGGCTCAGCCATCAGCGTAGTGCCTGGTGTCAGATTTTTATTATGATAAATGCAAATAACTGAAGTTACCACTCACTGTCAATGACATGTGCAGAGTAGGCTATCCTAACACCAAGGTAATGTGTGGAATACCTATGATGTATCCTTTTTTTGGCCATTCAAACATGTTGTAGATTTGTATTCACATAATTACTAGGTTGTTGCCTTTTCTATCCAGTAGGTGGCAGTCCACGATAAGAAATAGAGCAGTTCAAGAAATTCAACTAAATAGTAGGAAAACAGAAAAGTAGCATAGCCTACAAGTGCGAACGGAAATTCCTTACTGCAGAAATAGTAGATTGATGCTCCTGTCAACAGTATTGGTCTGGGCATTCTTTTTAAAACGTTGGCTAAATGTTTCATTCAAAGCAGTGCTTTCTCGTCTGCCTCGTTCAGTCACGATAGCCAGACTGCAATGATGACCGGCGTTCTATACATTATCCTTTACTTAACAGACCGTCCATTATCCCTTACCTATATTACTGTCTTTCTCTATGAGTTTGGTGCATATCTCAGAACTCTCAGTTTTAAAATTTTCACAATTGTACTCAACCTTCATGTAATGGAAGCACATCTTGGTAATTACTGTAACTGTATTTTGTACATACTGTATTCACCAGTTTTTAATCATCACTTATTGTCAGTGTTAAACTTCTACTAAGGCAACTTTGAAAAAATAACAGTACCCTAAGTTCTAACTTTTCACACAAGGTGCTGCCACTTTTGAGGGAAAATCCAAGCATGCGAGTCATTCTTGACATGGCAACAGAAAGAAATCGTCTGACTGAAATTGTGGCTGGCCTTTTAAAACCAAGCTACTCGGTTCTGGGCAGTAACAGAAGATCCAGAGAGGAGTTGATGGTGGTGAAATTTAGAGAATTTCTACAATTTGTGCACAGTAAGTAAACATGTGAATTTTTGTACTTAATACTTATGCTGATATCTACAGAGAACACTGATAGAGCCCTGTTGATAGAGGGTCCGTGTAAAGCTTATCAGTTTTCTATTGAAGATGGAAAAGTTGGATTTTTCTAAAATTGTTTTTTTTTGCTTGTTAAATAAATGCATATGTAGGATTTTGGAGTTGTATCCTGATTTTGTATTTGTATTTTGTATTTGTGTAACTTTGGATAGAAAAATGGATAATTGAAGAATCGGAAATAAGGTTGTTTCTATTTGTGCCTGGGCTTACCTGAGAGGGGCAGGGTCTTGCGTCCAACTCAAGTTAAAGCTGATAGGCTGGGGAGGGCCGAGTGCCACCTTTCACCATGCTTGCATTCAAGGGTTATGGCTCGTGCAGGTTTTGCCGTAGACCTAGCTATGACATGTTTGACAGAAGGTAAAGCAAGCGTGGTGAGGGTGGGACTCGGCCCTCGGCAGCCAATCAGGTTTAATTTAAGTCGAGAGCTCAGACCATGTCCCTCTCAGGGAGCCTCAGGCACGGATAGACACATCAGTTCCTATTTTTCAATTACCTTTTTTGTATCCACCGTTACACAAATACAAAGTCATAGAGCTGCAACAATCCAATGTTCAAATGTTCATTAGATCTAACATCCATCCACCTTTCTAACAAACATCCATCCAACAATTTTTCTGTGCAACTTTCTTGTTAGATAAAGACCTTCATGAAAGGTTTGAGGACAGGACATTAACAGAGGAAGAGCAGGAATTTGTACAGAACCTGGACCTTGGTCTGATACTGGCATTTGCAACAGGCTGCAGCAAAGTTCCAGCAACTGGATTTCAGCCAAGTCCAAAGATATCCTTTGTTGATGATGATATCAAACACCTCCCCATTGCACACACCTGCTCAAATGAACTTCAACTGTTTGTAAATGCTAAAACAATGGCAGACGATGATTTATTTGATCACGGTCTTCTGGTCGCACTGATGAATGGTGGCATGTTCAGTACAGTCTAGTGGCACAATAACTCGTATCAGAAGAAAGCGATAAGAGAAGGTCAGGGGGAGAGATGATGACTGGGACACACACACTCTCACATACACTCTCTCTCACACACACACACACACTCACACACACACTCTTTCACACATACACACACACGCACCCACACACACACTCTCTCTCTCACACACACACACACACTCACTCTCTCTCTCACACACTCTCTCTCTCTCTCTCTCACACACACACAAACACTCTCTCACACACAAACACTCTCTCACACACACACACACACACACTCTCTCTCTCACACACACACACTCTTCCACACATACACACACACAAACACTCTCTCACACACACACACACACTCTCTCTCTCTCTCTCACACACACACACTCTTCCACACATACGCACACACACACAAACACTCTCTCACACACTCTTCCACACATACACACACACACAATCACTCTCTCTCACACACACACACACACTCTCTCACACACACACACATGTAGGTAGGATGAGTGTGATGGAAGCAATGAAAACATGCACAAATACATGAGGTTAATGTAAGCACACACACATACAAACACAAGCATCCACACACAGTCATACACACACACACATACATTCATATTACACACAAACACACATTCATACACACACACATCTACTAGAGATGTCCGATAATATCGGCCAACCGATATTATCGGCCCGATATTAGCATAAAAATGTAATATCTGTTAATATCGTTATCGGATTTTTTTTGCCTTAAAACCGATAACATAATGCTTGCGTTACACACAAATAGTGCCTATGCGCTCCTGAAGCGTTTACCGGCGCACAGATGATGACCTCATCCATCTGCGTCTTGAAGCATACAAACAAGCGTGGATGGCTGCAGTAACAAACTTGCTCGTGGCCGTAGTAGCCCCTTGCGTTGGCCGTGACGACCCTTTGAAAATCAGAGGTTTACAGGCCACGGTGGCCTTGTCCCCTTCTTTAAATATTCTGCTTTGCGTCCTACTAATAGCGATATATATTTAGCCTATGGCCTATGGCCAAATTACGCAGTGGAGAAAGTGCGTCCAAATTAACCCATCCTACTCATCACACAGACATCACAAGTATCACGTGAAAGAGCTTTTTCTCAGCTTTTAATCGATGTTAGCCGCTAATTGCTGTGGTGAACGGTTCGCGAGAAAAGTAAATAATTCAATTTCTTCATAAATTCTACCGAAGGTTTTGCGTCCATCTCCCTACCCATTCATCTCGGTGGAATACTTCAGAACCCTTCGTTTAACACATGACAAACCATATATCAGAATAAACAGCAGACCTTACCGAACAGAAAGGTGTAAAGCAGTCCCCTGTACAGTTAGCCGTTCCAGACTAATCCCGTTTTGAATTTGCAGTAAATTTCAACATACATGGATGTCTCCAAATTTGGGATTTAAGTTTTACACTGTGTTTAAATTGTTCCACATTATTTCATAACGGGCCAAATACAAAACAAATATTACAAATGTCACCTAGATATCGGTAAATCAGAGGACAGCTGACTATAAGAGTTTGTGAAAGTAGCCTTCATGATCACAAAATGCTAAGCATGCATCTAGGCTATTTGAGTTTCTTAAAGCTGAGCTGTGCTTAAATTGTTCAATACATGATTTTATAACAGGCCAAATATAAAATAAATGTTAAATATAGCCTAGATATCTGTATATGAGGAAGGACGGGTTTAGAGTGAGGGTCCGTCTTGTCTGTAAAAACAGACACCCGTGACTCATATTTGTGCATTCATTCAATTAAGGTGATTGAGTTTTAGTTAAAGAAACAGTTCATGAAGCATCCTACAAATGCAGGCTCATTTAACACAGAAAAAGGGTAGCCTGTCATACACTATGCCTGTTATTTTAGTTGGCTTTACATTCTGCTATGTTGCACATAGTTGTTCAGGTACAATGTTTTATCATTTGTGAAGAAGTCAAATTTGCCCTATTTGTTGTGGGCATTGTCAAGATTATCTCAGGGAGAGTGTAATCCGAACTGTTGTTTGAGACAATTAAAAAATAAAAAATAAACATGGCACTTTTTCCCTAAATTAAGTTGAAGTATTTTTCTTATTTTGCACAGACAATGTTAACATTTGGAAAGCCTTGTTGCATTCAAGAATGCATCCAGTGGGGCATCACAATAACATTAAGCATGTTGTGTTAATTCCATAACAGGAGATATGTGATGTTACCTAAATTAGTTTTGAGGAAAAATAACCCACATATCGACATCGGTATCGGCTGATATCGGAATCGAAATTTGAGAGTTGGACAATATCGGCATATCGGCAAAAAAGCCAATATCGGACATCCCTAACATCTACACACACAAACACACACATGCTGCAAACCTGTGCGATGTGGAGGGTGGGAAACCCCCTTGACCCCACCTGAGGATGAGGATTGATGGAGATCACCAGCAGATACACGATGTACACACAAATATACCCCCACCCCCAAACACACATGAATATACCCACACACAACCCCCCCCCCACACACACACACACTCAATTGAAGCCAACCAAGCTTGCAAATGAAGTGACTGGACACACACACACACACACACACAGGAACAGCATGGCATTGCTGAACACACACAATCTAGCCAGAAGTTCTAATGGATTGCCAGGTAATGACATTAAGTTTGTGTTACTCATTAATGTGTTTTCATATAATTGTCACTATTTTTTTTTCTCTTATAGACAAGTTCTCAATAACATTCAATGCATGTTACATTCATGTACGTTTTATTCATGCAATACAGTACAGTGTGTGATCAAATAATTAAAGTCATAAACTGATTTGCTTGCTTCTGTGGCTAATTTCAATCATACTAATTACAATATATTACAATATTTACACAGTGAATATTTACACAATTAATCCAACTTCTAATAGCAAAAGCTTTCGATCATACTAATTACAATATATTACATTATTACAATAATTACAATATTTACAGTGAATATTTAAACAGTTAACCCAACTTTACTATTATTACTCAGGGAACTGCTGGTTTGCAAGTTTGCGGAAAACAAACTGCTGCACTCTGTGAAACAAAGTTTTTCCATTGTTATGGTCATTTTCCATCGGGTTTACTGCTAAGCAAAGTTCCTGAAAATCTATATCATTTAATGGGCAAAATGATTCCTGTCTATGCACATTGGCTGGGGCTGAAGGCTGTGTCATCTCTAATGCATTTGGGTTGTGTAGGTAGAGTAAATGCCGGTCCCGAGTGAAAAGTTGCAATGGGGTTCGGTTTCCCTCAGAGGATATTGAGTGATGGTTAAAAGCAGCCCTGAATTCCTCTAATGTGCGATTAATTCTGGGTATGTACACATAGTGAAGTGAAAAAATGTCTGTCTGATTGTCCACATCCAGTGCATTCACTGACTCAAGTTCATAGAAAATTGGTGCATAAATATGACTGCAGTTTCTATTCAAGTCTCTGTTAAAGCGCTCAATGCGCTGGTTGTGCACAGAGCTTCCCGTAAAGACCGAGTTTTCACCTCTGTTTTCCTGCATATCTTCCCAAACCAGAACATTCTCCCCACCCAGATCAGTTCTAACGTGCAGAGGTCTGCTGAAGTCACAGACGGCTGTTAGAAAGAGCTGTTTGACAGTTTCAGCCCGATTATTATTGGAGCATTTGAGGAACATTAGAATTCAACTGTAACCATCCATGGCAGCATGTACAACCAGTTTCCACCTAATTAGTTTGTGGTTACCGTCTATATGCCAGATGTAATTAGGACAGGGCACAGAATATACCCGTCTGGACACTGTTGCCGTTCTCCTGGACTCAATACCACTAGAATCGATCCTCCTCAGACTCTCTCTCAACCGCCTTCTTGGAATGATGATGTTGTTTGCACGCAGGTGAGAATTAACATATACTTCTCCTACGTGAGGATGTTTTTTTTTTTATTTCACTGAGTATTGAATCCAATTCATTATCACTTATAGGCACAAATTTACTTCTGCAAATGTTGAAGTCTCTCATGATCTTGTAGTGTTGGTCTTGACACCTGAAGTCGTGCAGCCACTTCTGTCAAAGTGATGTTTAATGACAATAAATCTTGAATTTCCTCTCTGGTGATTCCTGTCTGTCCATGGTTGCCATCCTAGAAAAGTGACACAAGTGAAAGAATTGATTTAGAAGACTGCAAAAGTAACGGCAGACATACATAAATACATTGATAAATGTGGCGCTGTTATGCATAATTATCCCAGTTTGACCAAATTGCATGGGGAATACAAGGTTGTATGCTACGTAACATCAGACCATGGTTTTATTTACACATGTCCTCAGAGAAGCACTTTAATATTTTAAAATGATCCAATTTACGCCCGGAATTGAGCTAATTTTCACTTAGCTTAGCATACGAAGCTAGCTAGCTAGCATTTAGTGGTAAATCCCCCCTCCAATACACTAAATTAGCTTAGCTTAAGTGCTTGTCCTGTATTTCTGTTGATATCAGGCAGTTCATCAACCATAAAACACTCCAAAATGAACATAAGCTCTTTTTCCATCATATATGTATTTATAATACCCTTTCCACGGGTAAAGAGACAGGAATCAGAACTTACCAATGAAGAAATTGAGGAGTTTGCGGCAAATTAAAATGAATGTTAACATTGCAAACCCTGTCACTTTGCTTATTGGCTAACTAGGATAACGTTAGCATTCATGGGTTTCATCAGGTCCCTTTCCACAGGTGTATTAATCAAGCACCATGCAGTCTGCATTCATAATCATGGTGCTTAATGTTATACACCTGTGGAAAGGGACCTGGTGAAACCCATGAATAGATGCACATACTCACACAGATGGTAATGTCAACGGCTAACGAGGATAGCGTATCCATAGAAAGATCGCCCTCTCGCTATTACTTGTTCCTACCTGTTGATTAACGTTAACATGAAGGGAAGGGGAAAATCAGAACTTACCAATGAGTGAATTGAGGAGTTCACTGCCGGTGTTGTGGACTGAAGAGCCGCCCTCACCCCTGCTGCGACAGCTCGCTCGATGGCTCCTGCTATATCCTCTGATACAATCGCCATTTTATCCGCTGGTTCGCTACAGGCAGAGACGGTTGATAAAGCTAGTTCTAGAATCTTTGCTACAGGCTTCATGTTTTTCCTTGGGGAGGAGAACGTCGTGTAGTCATAGGCTACTGGAGGCGGGGTTAATGATCCATTTCGACATTTAAGTCCAACATTTATATTTATATTTATATTTAAATATAAATGTCAGACTATATATATATATATATATAAATGTATATATTTAAATATAAATGTCAGTGTGTGTATGTATGTATATATATATATATATATATATATATATATATATTTATATGTGTGCTAACATTTACATTTAAATTTTATATTTATATTTAGCATTTATATTTAACATTTATATTTATATTTAACATTTATATTTAATATTTCACTTCATATTTTTCCCTTGTACAAAATCTTATCCTAGAAAAATATATTGTAATTTTTACACCAATCTGTCTGTAAATGTGTGAAAAAGAGATCATTTAAAATTGTGGCACTCTTTTTTTACATGTTTTGATGCTAAATGTGCTGAAACTGTGCTGGATAAAACAATATGCCTTAATTTACAAACGGCACCCCATACTGTTCATTTGATTTTCAAGGTTGAAACAGTGATCAAAAAAACGGATTTGAAGACCTTTACCTAAAACAGTACTTCCCAGAGAAAAATAAAACACAAATATTGAAGCATTTTGTGGAAAAAATAATCAAATATACAATGAGGGTTTGAATTTCAATATTGTAATTTCAATTAGTCATTATTCAGGTTAAAAATGAAAACCCAGGCACACGAGGCCACCACACACTCAACAAGCTACTGCATGCTGACAGCATTTTTTTGCCACTGCCCGAATGGATAATTGCTAGCCTATGTTCATCAAAGGGAGCAAGATGGTGATGTTGAAGGGCAGTGATCTGCACATAGAAAAAAATCGCCAGAACATTCCAAGCTTCTCATTTTGATCGATATGTAGGCCTAATTTATGTCCAGGTGTGCCAGGGAGTGGGATTAAGGTTGCGTGCACCCTTCGAAGAAAGAGGGGAAATGTCACTGAAAAGACAATAGACATCATGCATTTATTTGCCTATGTTTTGTAGGTATAGGCTTAGTTTAACAGTTTAATCTGCAAAAAAAAAAAATCTAACGTCGGTGCGTTTGACTGTATCGGACTCCCATAATGCCATATGTGCATGTTGGAATGTGATATATCGGTTTTAGTAGGCCTATTGTATTGTGTAATTGTGTTCTATAATGATGTTTTGACCTGTCTGTGTTCCCCGCTCCTGACCCAATAAATGTACTGATTTGAACCTTGTTGCCTCAGTTGTTACAATATGAATATAAATAAGTTGTATGTCACTTTGAACAGAAGCATCTGCGAAATACCATTATCATAACCATAACCAAATACGTCCTTGGTCAGCTGGCTACTAGCCTATGCTTCCTTAGGCCTTAATACGTGCATCCCCCCACACCCCCGCCCCAATGCAATTAGCTCATTCTAGATTCTTCCTCCATTACTATTCTCCCTTACCAACATAATACAGGCAACGATAGGCTAGTCGCGCATACAGAACAACAGAGGAGCCCAAATGCATATTGTCGTGCCTCATGCTAGGCCAGTGAATTGTTGTCAGATTTTCCCCAGCTCTGCGTTCTACTAACCTGGCCCTAGCCAGATGAATGTCGTTCCGCTTAGCTCCGCCTAGCTTCACTCGGAGCGAAATTCATCTGGCTAGGGCCAGGTTAGCGTTCTACGGCTTCCACTCCCCTTGCTCCTAGTTGATACAATGTAGCTGACATTTCTGCGTAAGTTAGCTTGTTTACAAACATGTCTCTAATTAAAACGTCATAGGTTTCAATGTAGGATAGCCTAGCGGGGATAGGCCAAATGAAAAATTAAGGAAAGTGCCGATTTCACATTCATGTTGTGCGGATTTTGGATTTCGGTCGTGGGGATACAAAGTTTAATATCCAAAACAAAAACACGAGGGAATTTCCTATTTTGTTTTTTAAAAATACAGATATAAGGTCGTTTTTCGATTTTCAATTTTCGAAGGTACACGGACCCGACTCCATCCTCTGGTTGGGAATGTCGATAGTTCTGCAGATCTGCTGCAAATATAAATGAATATGCCCTGTGAACTTGGTCGTGCAGTCACGATCAAAAACATTAGTTCATGCTATAGGCTAAATTAAAAATATTACATAAACATCTACCGACAAAGCCGAAAAACTGTTTTCAGATGATGCATTGGTTAGTAGGCAATACATATATTAACTAGATGTACCGCAGAACGGTACAAAATACCGCCGCCCATTCCAGCTTCCAGCTTCTCTGCAAAAATATATCACACATGTCAATTTGTCTCCATCCCCTACTCTTGCAACTTTTGTGTATGTAAATTACGGTGTATGTGTGTGTTTGCATCTGTGTATAGTACTCTATGTGTGTGTGTGTTTTCGCTTGTGAGTGTGTGTGGGGGGGTAATGGTGTGTGTGTGTGTGTGTGTGTGTGTGTGTGTGTGTGCGTGTGTGTAGGCTACCTGCTCACTTGTGTGTGTTTTTATGTGTGTGTGGGTGT
This sequence comes from Alosa pseudoharengus, assembly GCF_046254945.1. Taxonomy (NCBI): domain Eukaryota; kingdom Metazoa; phylum Chordata; class Actinopteri; order Clupeiformes; family Clupeidae; genus Alosa; species Alosa pseudoharengus. The sequence goes on along the minus strand of NW_027468680.1, from coordinate 20,717,528 downwards.
GTTTATATGCGTGTGTGTACGTTTTTGTGTTTATGTGTGTGTGCGTGGTGTGTGTGCTTATGCGTGCATTTGTGTATGTGTGTGTGAGTGTGCATACCTGTTTGTGTATGTGTGTCTGTGCTTGTGTGTGTGTGTGTGTGTATACGTTTGTGTGTCTCTGCTTGCCTGCGTGTGTGTGTTTTATGTGTTTGTTCGCTTGTGAGTGGGGGTAATGGGGTGTGTGTGTGTGTCTGTGTACGTCTACTGTACGTGTTTATGTGTGTGTACATGCGTGTGCTTGTGTGCATGCCTGTGTGTGTGTGCATGTGAGTCTGTGTGTGTGTGACATATGCTTGCGTGCGTAAGTATGCCTACATGTCTACTGTGTGTGTGTGTGTATGTGTCTGCATGTGTGTGCATGCGTAGTGTACAGTCACTAAATGTACACATATTTCAATTTATTGTATGGTCCCCCATGAACGGAATTCCACGAAAACTTGGCATACATTCAGAGGGTATTTGATTAACTTTTTTTATATTCTAGTTTTGCATTTCCTGATGGAAATACCAGTGCATGCAAGGCAGTGGCAGCGGATAACCAAATGTTTGGGTGAAGCAGGACCCTATATTCCCAAGGATCTAAAAAATAAATACAATAATAATAATTATGACCGCCGCTAGCGAAGCTAGCGAAGCGGTCATATAGGGATTGTCAAAGTTTTTTTTTTTTTTTTTTCTTTTTTTATTTCCGTCATCTACTTCCTGAAATTTTGGTCAACGATACCCGGGGCACCGAAACACCGGGGCACATGAAATTTGGTGGGTATGTAGCCCCACTAGACTTTTACGGAAAAATTTCGTTTGGTCCCCGGGGGCCACTCCCCCTCCGCGCTGGGCCCCCCTAAGCCCAAAAAATGCAGTTTTTCCTTAATAACTACCTGAACCGTGGCACCGAGGATGAAGACATTTTTATGGTATGTTGGTCTCAAGGGCCCACATCAACCTAGCCCATAATCACTCATTTGTGATTTGCACCCCCCGGTAAAAAATGAAAATGCAATATCATTCTGCTTTAATCGCCCCTCTCTTCAGTAAAGATGTTCAGAACTGCACCAAATGTTATGTGTATGATTAACCTGACATTCTCTGGGGGTATGCCAAGTTTTCTTAGAATTTCATCCATGGGGGGGTCTAAAAAATTAAGTTATGTGTACATTTAGTGACTGTACACTCATTGGCCTGTAGATAGTGGTGCACACATATACACACGCACACACACACACAGGCACGTATTCCATCAGTATCGGCAATTAGAACGGCCGATACATAATTACACATTCAGTAGGATTAAAGGAAAACCACATATTCATCATAATAACTAGATGTACCGCGTAGCGGTACAAAATATGACCGCCGCTCAGTCCTGCACATCCATTCGGCGAAAATAAATCATATTAATGAATTTGTCTCCATCTTCTACTCCATCCCCCACTCTTGAAACTTTTGTGTATGCTTGTTTGGAATGTGTGTTTGCACACATTCCGCACACAAAGTAGCCTACTGGCGCTGCAAAGGTGAATAGATTTGTTTCTGGGCCAAAAAATCTGTAACATTGTTATAAAACCTTTAAAATATCTAAACAATCACAAGTAGGGCAGTTCATCACAGTCCATCCATTGCAACTGGACTGATGAAAGGTACACCTGTAGGCATTGTATTTGGGAAAAGCAGAACGTAGCAGCATAATGTATTTATTTATTTATTATTAAACAAAACAATCCCTGTCAGTTCCATACAGTTTTCAACAGCTATCAAGAAGAGAGGTCATGTCATGGATTTTTGTGAATGTTTCTTCTTCTACATATGCATAAGTTTAGTCATCTAGTTCAAATGATATTCAGCTTTATTGTCAATGCACAAATTAAATACCAGTAGTCTAAAACAAAATTCCGTTTTACCCAGTGGTGCAAATAACTGACATGTCCAAAAGGGCCTTCATGAAATGCGTTGCGAGACTGTTCATACACATTTTAACGGGCAAAGTTGAAGAGCTACTCTCCGTTATTGTTTGTGCAAATAATATGCTGATTCATGTTCCCTTGCATTTTGCAACCATGAGGTCCATGGTTTTTCACCCAGCCTAGTCCATGGTAGGCGCCCGATAGAAATATTGTTTAATTTTGCGATTGAGATATCCACGCACTGGCGCCCCCCCTGCGACGTGTTCGCCCCCCGGTTTTAGAGCTATTCTAAATGCAAAAATGCATAGAGGGAGTTATGACAAAACCGTGACTGTTAACAAACTATAAGCTATATAAGGTAGGCCCTATGCTAGGCCTATTACACAACACAAATTGTCACTAGGCTATGGCGACCCAAATAAAATCTCCGTTGGAACCAATGGCTTACACCTTACAGCAGCGGTTCCCAAACTTTCCCCCCCGCGTACCACCGCCTACATTCCGACTCGGCTCGCGTACCCCCACCATCCGACACATAAACACATAGCCTAAAAACGTAACGCATTCTATAACACCCCCCCGCGTTGACAATATTTGTCCGTTTCCCGGTTTTAGGTGCGTGCATTTGGTCAGTTAAAAAGTTATGAAAATTAGCCTGCATAGTAGCCTAACTACATCCACATATAATATCTTATCTTATAATAATAGGCCTACAACAACGCATGACAAGGATGTATTCGTTTGTACAACACTAGCAGCTATAGCCTACAGCCTAGAAAGGCTAAACTTAGGCTACCTTTAGTTTGTTAAATGTAAAGCCTAGCTTAATGTTACCTTTCTTGCCCATCTGAAATAACTACTAGCTTTGCTCGATCCCTCCTTTCTGTTTTTGTTGTTTTCAAAAACCTGTTATATCCGCGAAACTTTCCCCCCACGGACCATCCAACGCATTCAAAAGTAACGCATTCTAGCTATTCCAGGCGTCATGTTTAATAAGCTGCCCTTTTTTTGATGAACACATACAGAGTTTATAAATGATATCCTTTAATTTCATGTTTTCATATCATTATGACCTGATTCGAAATTATGTATTTATTCATGAATTAATTACAAAAGATTTAAAATTTTCATTTTATAGGCTACCTGTCCGCCATAGCCCTTTTCATCTCGCGTACCCCCTTGAAGCAGCTCGCGTACCACCGGGGGTACGCGTACCACAGTTTGGGAATCCCTGCCTTACAGTATCAAGCTGCCACCTCTTGGCGAAAAGTTAATAGTTTTGCATATCAGTAGTAATACATTTCACTGTGAATCACGGAAAGGGCGAATGAAGTGGACACTTCTAAATGGAACCCAACCCACTGTACAGTAGCTCAAGGTCTGTGGCTAAAGCAGCCATAATGAAAGCGTTATCATTGTTTGGATACTTCACACACACGTGTTTTTTAATCGCATAGACTACAACTACCAAGCTGGAATCAAAGCACATCGACTCCCCTCTCACACCCTAAACACGCACTTCGAACAAACAAAAAGCGCCTCAGTCTCACGGAATAGGCAAAACTGTATCTGACCGGTGTAACGTTGGTACTAAATCATCCATCGCAAAGAATGATTTTTGTAGCACGTGCAACAAATATGTGTAGGTACAGCCCTGCCCTGAATACATCTCAACGTGCGCTCTAAAACATCTGGTTTAAATGGAGATGTAGATCATCACGGGATCATAGACAGGTTATCTTTCAGGTAGCCTAGGCCTATATATTTTCCATTAAAAAACCATCACGTAGCGAACGTGTTGTGGCTAACTCACTTAGCTCCTGTTAGTAGCCTAGGTTATGGTCATAAGCAAATGAGATGACAGTCGAAAGATACAATTAGTGCTGTTATCGATTTGCTTGGTAGCCTATAAACGCATTTATGGTTTTCTACAAATACATCAATAATCAAATTGGCCTCCATCACTCAACCATGCTAACGGTAACATTATTTTACCTACGTTCTGCTATTGATAGGATTAACGTAGCCTACCTGCAGTAAAAAACAAGCATGTCCGATAAACATTCTCAGATTTATTTCGGCTTCAAGAGGAAATGGGAATTACATTTCATGCAGAAATCATCCTACCCTTAGACGTTCTCTGCGGTAAACTACTGTAGCCTACAGTCTTGTCCTTGTAGGAAGCATAGTGTCTTTCTAACCCACTTTAGATTAACTTCCAACAAAATTACGTCTCACTGCAACGATGCGCCATCTAGTGGACAAACGACTACTTATCGCCAATACTGGAAATGCAGCCATGATGATGATGATGAATATTTATTTTGGCTTTCTTTTAATCCTACTGAATTTGTAATTATGTATCAGCCGTTCTAATACCGATAGTATGTGGGTGCCTGTGTGTGTGTGTGCATGTGTATATGTGTGCACCACCATCTACAGGCCAATGAGTGTAGAGTCACTAAATGTACACATAACTTAATTTTTTAGACCCCCCCATGGATGAAATTCTACGAAACTTGGCATACCCCCAGAGAATGTCAGGTTAATCATACACATAAAATTTGGTGCAGTTCTGAACGTCTTTACTGAAGAGAGGGGCGATTAAAGCAGAATGATATTGCATTTTCATTTTTTACCGGGGGGGTGCAAATCACAAATGAGTGATTATGGGCTAAGTTGATGTGGGCCCTTGAGACCAACATACCATAAAAATGTCTTCATCCTCGGTGCCACGGTTCAGGTAGTTATTTAGGAAAAACTGCATTTTTTGGGTTTCGGGGGGCCCAGCGCGGAGGGGGAGTGGCCCCCGGGGACCAAACGAAATTTTTCCGTAAAAGTCTAGTGGGGCTACATACCCACCAAATTTCATGTGCCCCGGTGTTTCGGTGCCCCGGGTATCGTTGACCAAAATTTCAGGAAGTAGATGACGGGAAAAAAAAAAAAAAAAAAAACTTTGACAATCCCTATATGACCGCTTCGCTAGCTTCGCTAGCGGCGGTCATAATAATGTGGCTGCATTTCCAGTATTGGCGTCACGTAGTCGTTTGTCCACTAGATGGCGCATCGTTGCAGTGAGACTAATTTTGTTGGAAGTTAATCTAAAGTGGGTTGAAAAGACACTATGCTTCCTACAAGGACAAGACTGTACAGTAGTTTGCCGCAGAGAACGTCTAAGGGTAGGATGATTTCTGCATGACATGTAATTCCCATTTCCTCTTGAAGCCGAAATAAATCTGAGAATGTTTATCGGACATGCTTGTTTTTTACTGGCTACGCTAATCCTATCAATAGCAGAACGTAGGTAAAACTAGATGTACCGCGTAGCGGTACAAAATATGACCGCCGCTCAGTCCTGCACATCCATTCCGCGAAAATAAATCATATTAATGAATTTGTCTCCATCTTCTACTCCATCCCCCACTCTTGAAACTTTTGTGTATGCTTGTTTGGAATGTGTGTTTGCACACATTCCGCACACAAAGTAGCCTACTGGCGCTGCAAAGGTGAATAGATTTGTTTCTGGGCCAAAAAATCTGTAACATTGTTATAAAACCTTTAAAATCTCTAAACAATCACAAGTAGGGCAGTTCATCATAGTCCATCCATTGCAACTGGACTGATGAAAGGTACACCTGTAGGCTACATTGTATTTGGGAAAAGCAGAAGGTAGCAGCATAATGTATTTATTTATTTATTATTAAACTAAAACAATCCCTGTCAGTTCCATGCAGTTTTCAACAGCTATCAAGAAGAGAGGTCATGTCATGGATTTTTGTGAATGTTTCTTCTTCTACATATGCATAGGTTTAGTCATCTAGTTCAAATTATATTCAGCTTTATTGTCAATGCACAAATTAAATACCAGTAGTCTAAAACAAAATGCCGTTTTACCCAGTGGTGCAAATAACTGACATGTCCAAAAGGGCCTTCATGAAATGCGTTGCGAGACTGTTCATACACATTTTAACGGGCAAAGTTGAAGAGCTACTCTCCGTTATTGTTTGTGCAAATAATATGCTGATTCATGTTCCCTTGCATTTTGCAACCATGAGGTCCATGGTTAAGCTCAATCTTTTGACGCAATCTTTTGATTTTCACCCAGCCTAGTCCATGGTAGGCGCCCGATAGAAATATTGTTTAATTTTGCGATTGAGATATCCACGCACTGGCGCCCCCCCTGCGACGTGTTCGCCCCCCGGTTTTAGAGCTATTCTAAATGCAAAAATGCATAGACATTGCATGACAAAACCGTGACTGTTAACAAACTATAAGCTATATAAGGTAGGCCCTATGCTAGGCCTATTACACAACACAAATTGTCACCAGGCTATGCTGGCGACCCAAATAAAATATCCGTTGGAACCAATGGCTTACACCTTACAGTATCAAGCTGCCACCTCTTGGCGAAAAGTTAATAGTTTTGCATATCAGTAGTAATACATTTCACGTAGCTGTGAATCACGGAAAGGGCGAATGAAGTGGACACTTCTAAATGGAACCCAACCCACTGTACAGTAACTCAAGGTCTGTGGCTAAAGCAGCCATAATGAAAGCGTTATCATTGTTTGGATACTTCACACACACGTGTTTTTTAATCGCATAGACTACAACTACCAAGCTGGAATCAAAGCACATCGACTCCCCTCTCACACCCTAAACACGCACTTCGAACAAACAAAAAGCGCCTCAGTCTCACGGAATAGCCATAGGCAAAACTGTATCTGACCGGTGTAACGTTGGTATTAAATCATCCATCGCAAAGAATGATTTTTGTAGCACGTGCAACAAATATGTGTAGGTACAGCCCTGCCCTGAATACATCTCAACGTGCGCTCTAAAACATCTGGTTTAAATGGAGATGTAGATCATCACGGGATCATAGACAGGTTATCTTTCAGGTAGCCTAGGCCTATATATTTTCCATTAAAAAACCATCACGTAGCGAACGTGTTGTGGCTAACTCACGCTAAGTGAACTCCTGTTAGTAGCCTAGGTTATGGTCATAAGCAAATGAGATGACAGTCGAAAGATACAATTAGTGCTGTTATCGATTTGCTTGGTAGCCTATAAACGCATTTATGGTTTTCTACAAATACATCAATAATCAAATTGGCCTCCATCACTCAACCATGCTAACGGTAACATTATTTTACCTACGTTCTGCTATTGATAGGATTAACGTAGCCTACCTGCAGTAAAAAACAAGCATGTCCGATAAACATTCTCAGATTTATTTCGGCTTCAAGAGGAAATGGGAATTACATTTCATGCAGAAATCATCCTACCCTTAGACGTTCTCTGCGGTAAACTACTGTAGCCTACAGTCTTGTCCTTATAGGAAGCATAGTGTCTTTCTAACCCACTTTAGATTAACTTCCAACAAAATTACGTCTCACTGCAACGATGCGCCATCTAGTGGACAAACGACTACTTATCGCCAATACTGGAAATGCAGCCATGATGATGATGATGAATATTTATTTTGGCTTTCTTTTAATCCTACTGAATTTGTAATTATGTATCAGCCGTTCTAATACCGATAGTATGTGGGTGCCTGTGTGTGTGTGTGCATGTGTATATGTGTGCACCACCATCTACAGGCCAATGAGTGTAGAGTCACTAAATGTACACATAACTTAATTTTTTAGACCCCCCCATGGATGAAATTCTACGAAACTTGGCATACCCCCAGAGAATGTCAGGTTAATCATACACATAAAATTTGGTGCAGTTCTGAACGTCTTTACTGAAGAGAGGGGCGATTAAAGCAGAATGATATTGCATTTTCATTTTTTACCGGGGGGGTGCAAATCACAAATGAGTGATTATGGGCTAAGTTGATGTGGGCCCTTGAGACCAACATACCATAAAAATTTCTTCATCCTCGGTGCCACGGTTCAGGTAGTTATTTAGGAAAAACTGCATTTTTTGGGTTTCGGGGGGCCCAGCGCGGAGGGGGAGTGGCCCCCGGGGACCAAACGAAATTTTTCCGTAAAAGTCTAGTGGGGCTACATACCCACCAAATTTCATGTGCCCCGGTGTTTCGGTGCCCCAGGTATCGTTGACCAAAATTTCAGGAAGTAGATGACGGGAAAAAAAAAAAAAAAAAAAAAAAAAACTTTGACAATCCCTATATGACCGCTTCGCTAGCTTCGCTAGCGGCGGTCATAATAATGTTACAGTTAGCATGGTTGAGTGATAGAGGCCAATTTCATTATTGATGTATTTGTAGAAAACCATAAATGCGTTTATAGGCTACCAAACAAATTGATAAAAGCACTAATTGTATCTTTCGACTGTCATCTCATTTGCTTATGACCATAACCTACTAGCAGGAGCTAAGTGGGTTAGCCACAACACGTTCGCTACGTGATGGTTTTTTAATGGAAAATATATAGGCTACCTGAAAGATAACCTGTCTATGATGCATCCTAAACACCGGGCTGCGACATTTAGCTGCTCAAAGTCTCAAAAAGCATCTGAGTCAACGCTCATTCCCAAACACCCATATAGGCTACAATCCTCTATTTTCAAAGGTGATTCAAGTAAGGAAGAGCATGGCTCAAAGTAAAGTAACTGAAACTACATAAATTCGTCAAAGTGAATAATTTGTGTCAACTCGCCGCAATGTAGATTTATTAACGCACCCGTGATGATCTACATCTCCATTTAAACCAGATGTTTTAGAGCGCACGTTGAGATGTATTCAGGACAGGGCTGTACTTACACATATTTGTTGCACGTGCTACAAAAACAGGGCCGGAGTGGGGCCACTTTTCAGCCCGGGAGTTTCAGGCCCAAGACCGGCCCACGTTTTCCATAGTGGTGGAAATTGGATAAATGAAGCAACATTTCAGCTCTTACTATCCTGTAGTTTTTATTATGACCGCCGCTAGCGAAGCTAGCGAAGCGGTCATATAGGGATTGTCAAAGTTTTTTTTTTTTTTTTTTTTTTTTTTTTTTTCCCCGTCATCTACTTCCTGAAATTTTGGTCAACGATACCCGGGGCACCGAAACACCAGGGCACATGAAATTTGGTGGGTATGTAGCCCCACTAGACTTTTACGGAAAAATTTCGTTTGGTCCCCGGGGGCCACTCCCCCTCCGCGCTGGGCCCCCCGAAACCCAAAAAATGCAGTTTTTCCTCAATAACTACCTGAACCGTGGCACCGAGGATGAAGAAATTTTTATGGTATGTTGGTCTCAAGGGCCCACATCAACTTAGCCCATAATCACTCATTTGTGATTTGCACCCCCCCGGTAAAAAATGAAAATGCAATATCATTCTGCTTTAATCGCCCCTCTCTTCAGTAAAGACGTTCAGAACTGCACCAAATTTTATGTGTATGATTAACCTGACATTCTCTGGGGGTATGCCAAGTTTCGTAGAATTTCATCCATGGGGGGGTCTAAAAAATTAAGTTATGTGTACATTTAGTGACTCTACACTCATTGGCCTGTAGATTATGGTGCACACATATACACATGCACACACACACACAGGCACCCACATACTATCGGTATTAGAACGGCCGATACATAATTACAAATTCAGTAGGATTAAAAGAAAGCCAAAATAAATATTCATCATCATCATCATGGCTGCATTTCCAGTATTGGCGATAAGTAGTCGTTTGTCCACTAGATGGCGCATCGTTGCAGTGAGACGTAATTTTGTTGGAAGTTAATCTTAAATGGGTTGGAAAGACACTATGCTTCCTACAAGGACAAGACTGTAGGCTACAGTAGTTTACCGCAGAGAACGTCTAAGGGTAGGATGATTTCTGCATGACATGTAATTCCCATTTCCTCTTGAAGCCGAAATAAATCTGAGAATGTTTATCGGACATGCTTGTTTTTTACTGCAGGTAGGCTACGTTAATCCTATCAATAGCAGAACGTAGGTAAAATAATGTTACCGTTAGCATGGTTGAGTGATGGAGGCCAATTTGATTATTGATGTATTTGTAGAAAACCATAAATGCGTTTATAAGCTACCAAGCAAATCGATAACAGCACTAATTGTATCTTTCGACTGTCATCTCATTTGCTTATGACCATAACCTAGGCTACTAACAGGAGCTAAGTGAGTTAGCCACAACACGTTTGCTACGTGATGGTTTTTTAATGGAAAATATATAGGCTACCTGAAAGATAACCTGTCTATGATCCCGTGATGATCTACAATCTCCATTTAAACCAGATGTTTTAGAGCGCACGTTGAGATGTATTCAGGGCAGGGCTGTACCTACACATATTTGTTGCACGTGCTACAAAAATCATTCTTTGCGATGAATGATTTAGTACCAACGTTACAAGGGTCAGATACAGTTTTGCCTATGGCTATTCCGTGAGACTGAGGCGCTTTTTGTTTGTTCGAAGTGCGTGTTTAGGGTGTGAGAGGGGAGTCGATGTGCTTTGATTCCAGCTTGGTAGTTGTAGTCTATGCGATTAAAAAACACGTGTGTGTGAAGTATCCAAACAATGATAACGCTTTCATTATGGCTGCTTTAGCCACAGACCTTGAGCTACTGTACAGTGGGTTGGGTTCCGTTTAGAAGTGTCCACTTCATTCGCCCTTTCCGTGATTCACAGCTACGTGAAATGTATTACTAATGATATGCAAAACTATTAACTTTTTCGCCAAGAGGTGGCAGCTTGATACTGTAAGGTGTAAGCCATTGGTTCCAACGGAGATTTTATTTGGGTCGCCAGCATAGCCTAGCGACAATTTGTGTTGTGTAATAGGCCTAGCATAGGGCCTACCTTATATAGCTTATAGTTTGTTAACAGTCACGGTTTTGTCATAACTCCCTCTATGCATTTTTGCATTTAGAATAGCTCTAAAACCGGGGGGCGAACACGTCGCAGGGGGGGCGCCAGTGCGTGGATATCTCAATCGCAAAATTAAACAATATTTCTATCGGGCGCCTACCATGGACTAGGCTGGGTGAAAATCAAAAGATTGCGTCAAAAGATTGAGCTTAACCATTGACCTCATGGTTGCAAAATGCAAGGGAACATGAATCAGCATATTATTTGCACAAACAATAACGGAGAGTAGCTCTTCAACTTTGCCCGTTAAAATGTGTATGAACAGTCTCGCAACGCATTTCATGAAGGCCCTTTGGACATGTCAGTTATTTGCACCACTGGGAAAAACGGCATTTTGTTTTAGACTACTGGTATTTCATTTGTGCATTGACAATAAAGCTGAATATCATTTGAACTAGATGACTAAACTTATGCATATGTAGAAGAAGAAACATTCACAAAAATCCATGACATGACCTCTCTTCTTGATAGCGGTTGAAAACTGCATGGAACTGACAGGGATTGTTTTGTTTAATAATAAATAAATAAATACATTATGCTGCTACCTTCTGCTTTTCCCAAATACAATGTAGCCTACAGGTGTACCTTTCATCAGTCCAGTTGCAATGGATGGACTGTGATGAACTGCCCTACTTGTGATTGTTTAGAGATTTTAAAGGTTTTATAACAATGTTACAGATTTTTTGGCCCAGAAACAAATCTATTCACCTTTGCAGCGCCAGTAGGCTACTTTGTGTGCGGAATGTGTGCAAACACACATTTCAAACAAGCATACACAAAAGTTTCAAGAGTGGGGAATGGAGTAGAAGATGGAGACAAATTCATTAATATGATTTATTTTCGCGGAATGGATGTGCAGGACTGAGCGGCGGTCATATTTTGTACCGCTACGCGGTACATCTAGTTAGTACCATGGTTCAACAAATGTGTAAAGGTTATATTAATTCACTTCAACTGAGAAGTTAACAAAAAATATTCCACTATTCCACAAGTTAGCAAAAACAGAAAGAAAGAAAGACAGAAAGAAAGAAAGCCTTTGAAATGTAGCCTATCCCACGCTTCCACAAAGAGGCATATTGAACTAATGTTTAGGCTACATGTTTTTTGCATGGGTAGGCTATATGTTGTTTGGTGATTTAGCCTACTCCTTTACTACACCCTCTTTTAAGCAAACAAGGCATATAGGTTTCTTATATTAAATAACTTTAATTTATCCTCTCTACTTGTCCCTGTAGTCATGGCCTCCTTATCACTAATTTCGGGCTCATCATTTTCAGTGGTCGACTGGTTGATCTGCTGCTCAGAGGCTACAATTTTTACCGCATAGGCCTACACAGATCAAACTTCAGTTTTGTTATTAATATTTGCATACTGCAAAGTCTATGAATCGGATACAAAAGGCTAATATTTTAAGAAATGTAATATGTTGCTTGCAAATAGCTTGACAACGTTACAAACGTCCAATATTAGCCCAATAACTGCTAATAATCATTGCCTATAGCTATCTCTCTTTACCAGTTGCCACTTTTGTCTGTAGGCTTAATCTATAAGCTTGGCATGTAACTGGCGTTGATAGGCCTGTATGGGAGCATGTGATTCCTCCGTTGAATAATAATTATGATGAAAGTTTGTCTGTTTTTGTTTCCTTTTTTTTGTATGTTTATTTTGCTGCGTGGGTGGATATGATTATATTTTGTCCTTGGGTTGGTTTTGTTTAATTTATCGTTTGGTTGTATTTCATGAGCCGTGTATGTCATGTGACCTTGAATAAACTTATGACCTGGAAGCGTTAGGGTCAGGACTTCTGAAATTAGTTTGTGTGCACTGCGTTTGCAACGCTCCAGAGATTCTACCGCTGGTACAAGGCGTACACGGTAATTGCCTGAATTTATTGTATTTTCTTTATACATTTTTGTATGTCTTCTTGCTTAATATTAATGCATGGTATGTGTTTTGTTGTTGTCTGCCAGTTTTCACGGTGCTCATGACGAGCAAAGAAAATAAAGAGTCATGACATCAGTATGAAGCGTGGACCAAGTTTTATTGACACCAGCAGTAGCTACATGGCACATTTAGCAGCATCTACCTGGCCGTTTCAGTCACTCCTGGCCTCTTTCTACCATCCATCCTTCCTGACGCTTATGGCTACTATAGGGCCGGCCCGGCTATCCGTATCTGAGAAAACTTTTTTGGAAAAGACGGGCTATATGGACCCAACCAACTCTCTTTGGGAGGGGAGAACTCCCTCACACGGTAGACTACAACCCATGCAGAGGCAACGGTGCCATGCACAGAATGCGGAACGTGTAGCCTACTTTTAAGAGAAGTTAGACTAACGTGACAAATGTCAATATTTTTTTCCTCGACCGGCCCAAAAGTGAAGCGGCCCACCGGGAATTCTCCCGATTCTCCCGATTACCCACCCCGGGCCTGTACAAAAATCATTCTTTGCTATGGATGATTTAGTACCAACGTTACACCGGTCAGATACAGTTTGCCTATGGCTATTCCGTGAGACTGAGGCGCTTTTTGTTTGTTCGAAGTGCGTGTTTAGGGTGTGAGAGGGGAGTCGATGTGCACGAAGCTGAAGTTGGCCGCACATTCAGAATGCGGTGTAGTCAAGTTTCCGTTCCACCTTAAATATTGCAATTTTCTACCGACAGGGGGCAGTGCTGACTGCAAATACGCGATGACACTGGCATTTGCCTAGTAGCAGACGAACATAGGCTACTCCTCACAGACGAATAAAAGCCTTTTTTTCTGGTGACTCCATTGTCGACCAATCTTTAAGTAAATGATACATGCTTTCTGTCAAATAAATCGGTTCATATTGCACTTGTTTTGGGCTTTTCTGTTTCTTCTTTACATGAGCTATATTTCATATTTTACAATTTATGCACTAGATTTGATACCCATTGCTCACACATGATTTGCCGTGAGATATTACACCACATCCCGATACAACAGTCTCTGAGCTTTCATTTGACACCATGTGTGGCCAATTTCGTCGTGAAAATTCACCCTTTTATTACAATTGAAATTCCATGAGCTGTTTTTCATATTCCACAATGTATGCACTAGACTTGATACCTATTGCCCACACAACATTTGCCGTGAAATATTACACCACATCCCGATACTACCGTCTCACAGCGTTCATATGACACCCAGCATGCCAAACTTCGTCGTGGAAAATTGCCATTTTTGTTACATTTAAATTACATGAACTATATTTCATATTCCACAGTATATGCACTAGATTTGATACCTATGGTCCATACATCATTTGCCGTGAAATATTACACCACATCCCGAGACTACAGTCTCTGAGCTTTCATATGACACCTTGCATGCCAAATTCCATCGTGGAAAATGGCCATTTTCCTTACATTTAAGTTACATGAGCTATATTTCATATTTTACAATTTATGCACTAGATTTGATACCCATTGCCCACACATCATTTGCCGTGAAAAATTACACCACATCCCGATACTACAGTCTCTGAGCTTTCATTTGACACCATGCATGGCCAATTTCGTAGTGGAAAATGGGCCTATTTCATAGATTTAATTTACATGAGCTATATTTCATATTCCACAATTTATGCACTAGATTTGATACCTATTGCTCACACATCATTTGCCGTGAGATATTACACCACATCCCGATACTACAGTCTCTGAGCTTTCATTTGACACCATGGCCAATTTTGTCGTGGAAATTTACCCTTTTATTACAATTGAAATTACATGAGCTGTTTTTCATATTCCACAATGTATGCACTAGATTTGATGCCTATTGCCCAAATATCATTTGCCGTAAAATATTACACCACATCCCGATACTACCGTCTCACAGCGTTCATATGACACCAAGCATGCCAAACTTCGTCGTGGAAAATGGCCATTTTTCTTACATTTAAATTACATGAACTATATTTCATATTCCACAGTATATGCACTAGATTTGATACCTATGGTCCATACATCATTTGCCGTGAAATATTACACAACATCCCGAAACTACAGTCTCTGTGCTTTCATATGACACCTTGCATGCCAAATTCCATCGTGGAAAATGGCCCTTTTTCATAGATTTAATTTACATGAGCTATATTTCATATTTTACAATTTATGCACTAGATTTGATACCTATGGCCCATACATCATTTGCCGTGAAATATTACACCACATCCCGATACTACAGTCTCTGAGCTTTCATTTGACACCATGCATGGCCAATTTCGTCGTGGAAAATGGGCATATTTCATAGATTTAATTTACATGAGCTATATTTCATATTCCACAGTTTATGCACTAGATTTGATACCTATTGCCCACACATCATTTGCCGTGAAATATTACACCACATCCCGATACTACAGTCTCTGAGCTTTCATATGACACCCTGCATGCCAACTTTCGTTGTGGAAAATGGCCATATTTTATAGATTTACTTATTTCATATTTTACCATTTGTGCACTTGATTTGATGCCTATTGCCCAAACATCATTTGCCGTAAAATATTACGCCACATCCCGAAACTACAGTCTCTGAGCTTTCATATGACACCTTGCATGCCAAATTCCATCGTGGAAAATGGCCATTTTCCTTACATTTAAGTTACATGAGCTATATTTCAGAAAATAAGAATAACTGCACAATGGATGTAATTACACGCTCCTCGTGATCATTGTCAGATTTCAACAGTTATGACTGACAGTAGAAGTGTGAAATAAGAGAGCAATTCTCATTTATGCTATACATGAGCACACATAGAATTTGTGAGATTTTTTAAGTAGTGCAAAGTCTGTTGTATCTGGATGTGCTGTATGTCACGCCAAATAGGGATCAAATCTGCATAAATCGTAAAACATGAAATATAGCTCATAGAATTTCAATTGTAATGAAATGGGGATTTTCCATGACAAAATTGGCCATGCATGGTGGCAAATGAAAGCTGAGAGACTGTAGTATCGGGATATGGTGTAATTGATGTATGGGCAATAGGTATCAAATCTAGTGAATAAATTGTAAAATATGAAATATAGCTCATATAAATTACATGTATGAAAAATGGCCATTTTCCACGATAGAATTTGGCATGCAGGGTGTCATATGAAAGCTCAAAGACTGTATCGGGATGAGGTGTAATATTTCAGGGCAAATGATGTGTGGGCAATAGGTATTAAGTATGGTAAAATATGAAATATAGCTCATGTAAATTAAATCTATGAAATATGTCAATTTTCCACAACGAAATTGGCCATGCATGGTGTCATATAAAAGCTCAGAGACTGCAATATCGGGATGTGGTGTAATATTTCACGGCAAATTATGTTTGGGCCATAGGTATCAAATCTAGTGCATAAATTGTGGAATATGAAATATAGCTCATGTAAATTAAATCTATGAAAAAGGGCCATTTTCCACGATGGAATTTGGCATGCAGGGTGTAGGAACGCTGTGAGACATTAGTATCGGGATAGGGGTGTAATGTTTCACGGCAAATGATGTGTGGGCAATAGGCATCAAATCTAGTGCATCATTTGTCAAATATGAAATATAGCTCATGTAACTTAAATGTAAGGAAAATGGCCATTTTCCACGACGAAATTTGGCATGCAGGGTGTCATAGGAACGCTGTGAGATGGTAGTATCGGGATGTGGTGTAATATTTTACGGCAAATGATGTTTGGGCAATAGGCATCATATCTAGTGCATACATTTGTGGAATATGAAAAACAGCTCATGTAATTTCAATTGTAATAAAAGGGTGAATTTCCACGACGAAATTGGCCATGCATGGTGTCAAATGAAAGCTCAGAGACTGTAGTTTCGGGATGTGGTGTAATATTTCACGGCAAATGATGTGTGGGCAATAGGTATCAAATCTAGTGCATAAATTGTAAAATATGAAATATAGCTCATTTAACTTAAATGTAAGGAAAATGGCCATTTTCCACGATGGAATTTGGCATGCAAGGTGTCATATGAAAGCTCAGAGACTGTAGTTTCGGGATAGGGTGTAATATTTCACGGCAAATGATGTGTGGGCAATAGGCATCAAATCTAGTGCATAATTTGTCAAATATGAAATATAGCTCATGTAAATTAAATCTATGAAAAAGGGTCATTTTCCACGATGGAATTTGGCATGCAGGGTGTCATAGGAACGCTGTGAGACGGTAGTATCGGGATAGGGTGTAATATTTCACGGCAAATGATGTGTGGGCAATAGGCATCAAATCTAGTGCATAATTGGTCAAATATGAAATATAGCTCATGTAACTTAAATGTAAGGAAAATGGCCATTTTCCACGACGAAATTTGGCATGCAGGGTGTCATAGGAACGATGTGAGATGGTAGTATCGGGATGTGGTGTAATATTTTACGGCAAATGATGTTTGGGCAATAGGCATCAAATCTAGTGCATACATTTGTGGAATATGAAAAACAGCTCATGTAATTTCAATTGTAATAAAAGGGTGAATTTCCACGACGAAATTGGCCACGCATGGTGTCAAATGAAAGCTCAGAGACTGTAGTTTCGGGATGTGGTGTAATATTTCACGGCAAATGATGTGTGGGCAATAGGTATCAAATTGTAAAATATGAAATATAGCTCATTTAACTTAAATGTAAGGAAAATGGCCATTTTCCACGATGGAATTTGGCATGCAAGGTGTCATATGAAAGCTCAGAGACTGTAGTTTCGGGATGTGGTGTAATATTTCACGGCAAATGATGTATAGGCCATAGGTATCAAATCTAGTGCATATACTGTGGAATATGAAATATAGTTCATGTAATTAAAATGTAAGAAAAATTGCCATTTTCCACGACGAAGTTTGGCATGCAGGGTGGCATATGAACGCTGTGAGACGGTAGTATCGGGATGTGGTGTAATATTTTACGGCAAATGTTGTGTGGGCAATAGGTATCAAGTCCAGTGCATACATTGTGGAATATGAAAAACAGCTCATGTAATTTCAATTGTAATAAAAGGGTGAATTTCCACGACGAAATTGGCCATGCATTGTGTCAAATGAAAGCTCAGAGACTGTAGTTTCGGGATGTGGTGTAATATTTCACGGCAAATGATGTGTGGGCAATAGGCATCAAATCAAGTGCACAAATGGTAATATATGAAATATAGCTCATGTAAAGTAAATCTATAAAATATGGCCATTTTCCACAACGAAATTTGACATGCAGGGTGTCATATGAAAGCTCAGAGACTGCAGTATCGAGATGTGGTGTAATATTCCACGGCAAATGATGTATGGGCTATAGGTATCAAATCTAGTGCATAAATTGTGGAATATGAAATATAGCTCATGTAAATTAAATCTATGAAATATGGCCATTTTCCACGACGAAATTGGCCATGCATGGTGTCAAATGAAAGCACAGAGACTGTAGTTTCGGGATGTGGTGTAATATTTCACGGCAAATGATGTATGGACCATAGGTATCATATCTAGTGCATATACTGTGGAATATGAAATATAGTCATTTAAATGTAAAAAAATGGGCATTTTCCACGACGAAATTTGGCATGCTGGGTGTCATATGAACGCTGTGAGACGGTAGTATCGGGATGTGGTGTAATATCTCACGGCAAATCATGTGTGAGCAATGGGTATCAAATCTAGTGCATAAATTGTAAAATATGAAATATAGCTCATGTAAAGAAAGAACAGAAAAGCCCCCCCAAAACAAGTGCAATATGAACCGATTTATTTGACAGAAAGCATGTTGTATCATTTACTTAAAGATTGGTCGACAATGGAGTCACCAGAAAAAAGGCTTTTATTCGTCTGTGAGGAGTAGCCTATGTTCGTCTGCTACTAGGCAAATGCCAGTGTCATCGCGTATTTGCAGTCAGCGCTGCCCCCTGTCGGTAGAAAATTGCAATATTTAAGGTGGAATCGAAACTTAACTACACCGCATTCTGAATGTGCGGCCAACTTCAGCTTCGTACAATGATAACGCTTTCATTATGGCTGCTTAACCACAGACCTTGAGCTACTGTACAGTGGGTTGGGTTCCATTTACAAGTGTCCACTTCATTCGCCCTTTCCGTGATCTACGTGAAATGTATTACTGATATGCAGTGTTGGGAGTAATGCGTTACAAAAGTAATGTAATTACTGTAATATATTGCTGTTTGCGGTAACGTGGTAATGTAAGGCATTACAAAAAAAAAAAGGGTAATATTTACTCGGTACAAACTTCAGTAACGCGCGTTACAATGCAGTTTAACCCAAAATTAAGCGCTTGTTTTGTTTTGATACATATTCGCAAATACCACGCGAGAACAGAGGAGAAGAAATCCGCGCAAAATAGTAACGTTATCTCCTGATACTGGTTGAATATGACTGTGGCTGCAGCAGACTCGCAGGCGGACTCTATTTGCGGGAATACACCGAAGCCTACGCTCATTATTTTCAGCTTGTCAGAGACAAGGCTATGAAGGACATAATAGTTAATAGCGAAACCGAAAGATCTCTCAACTCGCGAAATAGCACAAGTAAATTAATGAAAAATCTAAAGTAGTGCCACGCTAATCTTTTTGATTCCTGATAAAACACAAACTATGCTTTTGTGCTGTGAACTTGAATTGAAGAGAATAAAGGGATAGAAATGCAGAAAAAGATTGTGTAGCCTGGCAGTGCCACCGCTCCCACCACGCGCATCACGCACTTTGCGTTGGGCACCAAAAAACCCAAATGTAACCAATGGATAGTAGCTTTACTGTAAACTGCGTTTCACTCTTCATCAATAACGTTTACAATGTCAAAATGCACTAACACGATGTTACATGCAAGTTTGATACCTTTTGGGTTCTCTCAATCACCACGTAGTACTAGAATTGGTGGGTCTTCAATCATTCGTTTTCCAAGCATTTAGGCTACATGAAGCACATGATATGCTGAGTCGACTGAAACGCATTCCATTCAGATACTGTAGCTAGGTGGATACCAGGCTCATAATTCACTTGTATTTGCAAAACGAAATGTGAAGCAACATGTCATTGCATACTTCCATTTCCAAAGAAATGTGCATATTATTGTTAATATTGTGCTATCAATGTAACTCAAACAAATAAGGCTTGTAAACAAGAGCTGGCAAAAGGGCATTATGACAACGTAAAGATCAATGCTCTTAAAGTGACAGTGCACCATTTATAAGTAAAACAGCATTTCTTCAGAAATTAATGTTTAAAAATACACAGTAATGGTCTGTAAATAATAGGCCTTTTATTTTACTTTAGGTGTTTGAGTTATCATTTAAATGTCACTCACTCAAAGCCACTCACTTAGGGCACCGAAATGGCCAGCAGGCCACCATCTTGACATGTCTTTATTAAAGGAACCGTATGTAAAAAATGTATTTCAATTAATCATAAAATTGCCCTGATATGTCACTAGACATTAAGAAAGTAGTGTAGTACCCGTTTTGGCCACAAAAGCTTTACAATATAGTAGGCTCTCTATTGATTTTAATGAGTAGGCCTAGGCCTTAAAGTTACAGTATTTCTATCACAATTTACCAGACTTTGACCTTTTGTCGGTTTTTAACAAAATTCTGACTATGATTGTTCCTTGTATTGCATTATGAGCACTGCGCCTATTGCATTCTACTGTTGCCTTAAGCCTAGCTCAGTCATTATGCTACACCACATCTCCCTCCCTTGGAAGAGCAAGCTGCATTGAGCGTAATAAACTGCATTTAGAATGGCAAATCCATATTTCTAGATATTTTGGTGAAAGTAACTTAAAAGTAATGCAATAGTAGTGTAATGCCTTACAATTCAGAGACAGTAATATTATAATGTAACAAATTACTTTGAAATGACAGTAATAAGTAATGCATAGTACATTACGATTTCTGAAGTAACTTGCCCAACACTGCTGATATGCAAAACTATTAACTTTTCGCCAAGAGGTGGCAGCTTGATACTGTAAGGTGTAAGCCATTGGTTCCAAAGGAGATTTTATTTGGGTCGCCAGCATAGCCTAGTGACAAGTGTTGTGTAATAGGCCTAGCATAGGGCCTACCTTATATAGCTTAAAGTTTGTTAACAGTCACGGTTTTGTCATAACTCCCTCTATGCATTTTTGCATTTAGAATAGCTCTGAAACCGGGGGGCGAACACGTCGCAGGGGGGCGCCAGTGCGTGGATATCTCAATCGCAAAATTAAACAATATTTCTATCGGGCGCCTATCATAAACTATGCTGGGTGAAAATCAAAAGATTGCGTCAAAAGATTGAGCTTAACCATGGACCTCATAGTTGCAAAATGCAAGGAACAGTCTCGCAACGCATTTCATGAAGGCCCTTTTGGACATGTCAGTTATTTGAACCACTGGGTAAAACGGCATTTTGTTTTAGACTACTGGTATTTAATTTGTGCATTGACAATAAAGCTGAATATCATTTGAACTACTGTAGATGACTAAACTTATGCATATGTAGAAAAAGAAACATTCACAAAAATCCATGACGTGACCTCTCTTCTTAATAGCTGTTGAAAACTGCATGGAACTGACAGGGATTGTTTTGTTTAATAATAAATAAATAAATACATTATGCTGCTACCTTCTGCTTTTCCCAAATACAATGTAGCCTACAGGTGTACCTTTCATCAGTCCAGTTGCAATGGATGGACTGTGATGAACTGCTCTACTTGTGATTGTTTAGAGATTTTAAAGGTTTTATAACAATACTACAATTTTTTTGGCCCAGAAACAAATCTATTCACCTTTGCAGCGCCAGCAGGCTACTTTGTGTTCCAAACAAGCATACACAAAAGTTTCAAGAGTGGGGGATGGAGTAGAAGATGGAGACAAATTCATTAATATGATTTATTTTCGCGGAATGGATGTACAGGACTGAGCGGCGGTTATATTTTGTACCGCTGTGCGGTACATCTAGTTATTATTGCATCAATCAAAAAGGTTGAAAGCGCCTAAGAGGAGGGTTGTTTTAATGGCCTTGGGACTTGTTGAGCACTGACAAATGATTTAAGAATATACATTAACAGTCTTCAGTGTTCAACAAGTCCCAAGGCCATTAAAACAACCCCCTTAGGCTCTTTCAACCTTTTTGATTAATGCAATAATAATAATTATTATTTTCTCTTATTTTATTATTTTATTATATTTATTATCATTATTATTATTATTTATTCCTTTCATGTCCTTTATGATTTTTGTCTGTTAACCATTGTATTCTTTTAACTATTTGTCCCCTGGTATGTATGTATGATAACATTTTTGATGTTGATGTTATATCGCTATATATAGTATAAGTATAAGTATATATACTCTTTTGATCCAGTGAGGGAAATTTGGTCACTGCATTTATCCCAATCCATAAATTAGTGAAACACACACAGTGAACAAACAGTGAGGTGAAGCAAACACTAACCCGGAGCAGTGAGCTGCCTGGTACGGCGGCGCTCGGGGAGCAGTGAGGGGTTAGGTGCCTTGCTCAAGGGCACTTCAGCCGTGGATGTGGGCGTGGGAGAGCAGTGCTCAACCACTTCCCCCGCCCACATTTTTCCTACTGGGTCGGGGATCGAACCCGCAACCCTTCGGTTACAAGCCTGAAGCCCTAACCACTAGACCACGGCTGCCCCTGTACTGTACCTCTTGATGAGTTTGATTTTTTTTAAAAACATTGCGTATAAGTAACACGTTTAAGAAGGCTTGACACAACATCTCGAGCATTGAGAACATTGTTTGTGTAGGCCTACACAAGCATGTAAACAAAGCTTTGATAATTTCAATACATTTTAATACATCAAAACATGATAAAGTAAGGGCTGTCCGTCTACGCCATAAACAATTCAGCAGTTGAACAATTCATCACAAACAATTCCAGATTGTCCAATTTCATCTTTATTTCTATTTCATGATTGGTTAAGTTGACATCTTGAGATAATATCATGACATCTCATACAGTGCAGTTAACCACAGCAGCTATCACTGATCCAGCTGCTGATGCACCTGAAAAAAGGAAACAACAAGTATTAAAAACATATCCTGATGTTGCCCTGTGTGTAGACTATATCTCTATATCTTGTTACTGTACTTGTGAGTGAATAAATGGAGCATGCTTTGGGCTTCTTCCTGCCAAGGCCATTAGAGGGCGATATGTGGAACAGTACTCTATGGTAGGCCCACATAATCTGACAGGGCGTTTACATTTTCCAACTTTTGTTACACTTACAGAATTTTCAAGCCCCTGAGACAGAGTGGACTCATAGGTTAGCAGCCTGGAAAAATCCAAACTCATTCACAAAGTAAATAGAGTCTGGTGACTTATGATTGGGATTCGTTTCCAACACTTGCATCAAAACGTGCACTAACTAACTTTGAAATCAACAGGAGAGCACACAAAGAATTACACAGAGAGCTGGGTAATTATCCAAGACTGCCAATGCCAACATGTAATAGTAGCATAAGCGTCATGAATGTAACAGTTCTAAAATCGTGATAGCCTTGTTGTTAATCTGATTATTACTTTCATGTCTGAAGCCTGTAGCATTTGGTCCAGTGATCTTTGAAGTTGCTGTGGTCTAAAGTTTAATTGGGTGTGATTGCATCACAAAATTCATAATCCATAACTCGCAATCAGAATTGTTAAAAATTGCGGTCATGTCTTGCTTTTCAGCCGCGGTAAGAAAAAATACATACCGTCCCAGCCCTATCTATGCTACAGCTGCCTATGCTCATATTATTTGAGCATTTTGACCAATGCATATGGTGTGTGTTTTCCAAGTGTAGTATGGGCATATTGTTTCTAATACACTTGTGTAGGTGAAAAACAAAAACGGAATAATGTGGATGAGGCTTTAGTAAATATGATTCTAGCAGACACATTTACTAATTCAGTCACATGCATTCATTCCCTTATTCTGCACATCAATATAATGATTGTATGATATGATTGTAATATGGTGAGGCTCAAGTGCTCACAAAAACCTCAGTTATGGTTCTATCCTAACCTGCGGTCGCTGAGGCTACAGTGCTGCAGACTGTGGAGCCACCCAAGGCTCCACCAACTGCAGCCCCTACCGCTCCCACGACTGCAGTTGCTGCAGAGGACATCCCAGCAGCACCTTAAAAGCCAAGAATACAGAGTTGTATTTTCAACCTACACAAAACAGGTAGATTGGTCTAACATTGCAGAAATGCTTACCTAAGCCTATTTTCTTGGATTAGTAAACGTTGAAAGTAAAATGCCAGCATCTGGTCAAAATAGGCCTGAACTTTTAACATTTAGGACCATATAGTTACAAGTAGATAGTTTTTCAACAGTTATGCCAACCAGGACTGTGTTTCCCAAAAGCACCATTGAGCAACCAAAGTGAACAGTGCAGTGGAGAAGTGCAGTGTTCAAAATGAAAGTATCTCTTCTCAAGTTTTTAGAAACGCACTCCTATTTTGGTCTAATTTTATAAAAAGGTTCACATTAGGCTACTCACCAATAGACTGCCCTACTGCCACCAGACTCCCGGCTACCACTCCTCCTCCATTAGCCACAGCAGCTGCACTCATCAGTTGGGCGGCTATAGATCCCGCTGCTATCCCGCCAGCAGTGAAGCCCACACTAGCCAATATAGCAGGTGCTGCAGCGACTGCCAAGACTACAAAGAAACAACACCAGTATCCATTGTTACTGTAAACATAACCAGCTAGCTACAAAGAAAGAAGCACATCCATACTGTAAAACTAACCTCTTGATTTTTATTATTAACTCTTTTCTCCTCAAATGTTTGGTCTTTTTTTTTATCTTATTTTGTGTCTATTATGTCTAACCTCATCAACTGTGAAGCACTTAAAATAACTTGACTTGACCAACCAGTTATGCCACACAACTGTGGACATGTAGGCCTAAGTGGCCAAAGCCTATTATGACGTATTATATTAGCCTATTATTATTGTTGGTTCATTGTTGGTTTATCCAAAGGTAGTAGGCCTAGCCTATAGGTCCAGTCAATACTGTTATGGCACAAATTACCTGCCCCTCCTGCTGCTGCAACCGCTGTACCTGCATTAAAGAAATTATACAGGGAATAGATTAGGAAACAAAATACGTGTGTTTGTGTGTGTGTGTGTGTGTGTGTGAGACAGGTGAAAACAGAACAATCAGATAATGGTCACTACCAAACTTTTCTCTGATGATATTATAGTACTTTTTTACGGGGATCACACTTGTTTTTAAAGCGTGTTTATATATTCTTATAGACAATAGTTTTTATTACATTAACCAAAAACAGTGTGTAGTGGTATTTTGTGGCCTTAGTCTATTAGTGATCATTTGCATTAAAACAAGTAGCTGGAATAGCGTTGAACAGAAAATTAAATCTGAATTGGCATTTTTATAATAGCCTATGCGTATTTTTTTTGTAACTAACATAAACATGCCCAGAATTTACACTGCAAATAACCTTACACCTGAAAGGAATAAAATATCCATTCACTAATCATAAAATGTTGCCAAAACACAAGATGGACAGTCCGGACCCTTACTTCTAATTTATCCAAATATGCAAATTGTGTCATTAACTATGTGTGACACAAAAATGTCCCATGCAGAAATGGATTCTACGATCTGACTCAGTAAGAAAGGTTTGGTAGTTGTAGGTTTTGCCCTGTGTGTGTGCGTGTGTGTACAGTGTGTGTATGTGTGCAGTGTGTGTGTGTGTGTGTGAAATAGGATCAAAAAATAATCAGTAGGCTAGCCTATCCCAGATAGCCTATAGTTTGAATTTAACAAGTTTGCAGCCGGTTAAAATAATTATATTGTTAGCCTCGTTAACTTGAGCATATTTCTAAATTTGTTGGAACAATCTCAGTTTTGACGTTGTGTGATAGACTTGTTGTGTGATAGGCAGCACAGTAGCCTAGATTAAATTTAAGTAAATTTACTTACATGGATCCATGGTCTGATATGCGATTATGTCCGTCACTCGGGTAGCCTGTGTACACACTTGACAAAAGCACAGCTCTGTTGTCTCAGCCGATCTTTTCACCAGATATTTAATAGGGACTCCTGGTTTCACTTTAGAGGAAAAGAAACTGAGAATTTACTTGGATTGAGAATAGCAGGGGCGTAGCCAGAAATTATAATTAAAGTGTGCCTGCGACCTGGAAATCCAGAGTTCTCGTGAGAGCACATTTCCAGTCAACCAGTGAGATTTTAATTGGCTCCAGTGAAAGTGAGGGAAGCAGGGACACGACAGGTGGGACGCAAATGACCTGGAAATGTAAACATACTCTTACTGTATCAGTGCTCTCATTAACGTGATCGCGTAATGACAATCACAAACCGCACGTTGAAATATTCTACTCGCAAGAATAATTCACTTTCATATAGGGAGGGAAAGTAATCTCATCGCCATCTAGTGGTTGCGTTCCTAGAGTTTAGCGGAGGGGATGGGATTTTTTTTAGAAAAAATATATCTCGGTGCACATTGGGATCTTAATTTAATGCCTTCCATATGTTAGGCACTGGGGTCACCTCTATTGCTTCAAGTGGTCATACCTTATTTTTAGGATCAGTTGAATTGTTTTGAGTTTTTGTCGTAACAAACTACAGTTGCATGTGACCTTAATCTCTGATCAATACGGCAATTTGCTTAACTGGCTTACATATTTTTGTAATAACGGAAGGTGATGTAAACCGCGTGGTGATAACCTTTATGTCTGGATAACTGGTGTTGTGCTTCTACTCACATGAAGAGCTGGCAGTAAGTGTTAAGTGGCAATGTTAACCAGGCTAATAAACAAACCATGCTACCGTGAGTAACGTCGAAGGGTAAAGTCACGTGGCTTTTTTGTAGTTCGTTTATGAAACAAAAGGAGCAATTTCGATTTTTTTTAAATAAGGCAAAATAGGCTCTGACATTTTCACAGTTAGAAGATTATTACTGTATAGACACTGAAAAATATTTTTGGTGGATAAGATCGCTGATTTGGCTTCACAGTATTTTTTTTTAAAATAGGTCTATGGGACTTAACATTGGAGCTGCTCTTCGATAGGAACGCAACCACTTGGGGCGCTGGTTTTCACTTTCCCTCCCTATTAGCCTACACCTTGATTCATTTTCAAACTTAAATTAAGGTCTAAGTAGATTTTTAAAAAGCCGCTAAGGCAGAAAAGCAGCCTACAAACTTAAAATGCAGTGCTTATTTTAGAGATGGGTATTGATGAGCAAAGACCGTGGTGTTATGTAGTCAGCTATTAATGTTTGGGAAAATATCCTTTGGGGGGTGTGGCTAATCAGGGGTTTAAGGATTATCAGTCCCATTCACCTGCAGGTGTCGCTCTTCACTAAGTAATGCAATATGTGACGTGTCTGTAAATGCCGATAGATGGCTTTCTAGGCACTATAATGCAGTCTCAGTCGGACCCCTTTTTGAGCATAACATCTTTATAAGTATTGCAGTCTAAAATTATCATAATTTCTTGATCTGTTGCAACAATTATCTCATCTAGCATGATCAAATACAAATTAATCATATTAGTTTGATGGTGCATATTGTAATCTTCAGGCATAGGCCCTTTGAATGCCAATAATCAGAAGTATTGATCGTTTTACAGTATCATCTGAGTCCAGTGACCCTCAAAATAGATGTCTGTGTGCATGATTTTGTAGACTATGTGACTATTTGTAGGCTATCTCTATACATGGGCGGACTCTGAAATCAAGACCCCTTGTGCACTCCTGGCCCCCTGACCGAGAGTGTCCTCCATTCTCACACTTTGCAAATTGCTAAATAGCTGAAACACAAAACACATACAGTACATATGGAGGCTTTATGATGGATTGATTCGCAGAAATGGAATATAGCAGGCTAATCATCTTCACCTTTCTTAAAGTATAATCCTGTAAATAAGATCCACAAATCATCATCATTCATTACTTTAGAATGAGTATCTACAGTACATAGGAAGACACAGACGAGGATATAGGCCTAACCACAACCACAACTTAATTCTCACAGACTGCTTGGGTCATATTGTAACCTGAATTGACTCTGATATGTCTGGAATCTTGGCGTTGTGTTTCTAGAGTGGCTTGCATGTGGTTGGGTATGTTGCTGCTCGGATCATAAACGGCCACAGCAACAAAATAATGACCAAAGAATTTGCTGGTACTTGTTGCCCTCATGAAGGATTTGTGTTTTAATATTGCTGATTGCATCATAAACGGCCACAGGGACTTCTGGAGGTGTTGTGGGCCTAATTCAATGAAACACCCATTAAGGAAGGAGTCTGATTGATAAGCCCAGTGATATTCTCTTGAAGCCTATTCTGTTGGTGATGTTTTTGCCCACAAAGATTGATTTGAGTGATGTTGTTTTTGACAGTAAATAGACTTGGTTGTTGATTGGCCGCTGTGTGAAATCCCCTACCTAGAGCACTAGGAATTAAACATCTCTCTAGTGTATATTTGAAATTATGTTCATTAACGTGACTTTCATAGACAAAAAGTATTTAAAATCTGAAGACCCCTGTGTGCTGATGGAGGCCCTCAGAAACCTTTATCACCTGAATTAGAAACTGAATTCCTTCTTTCAACTACCTAAGACATGCCTGGCCACACCCACCTAGTTCTCTTTTTTGGGAGATACTAGTCTAGAACACCATAATTCACTATTTCCATCCGACCCCAAAAAGGTCAGGCCAATCAGCGGCAAGAGAAGATTGCTCTATAGTTTCAAAATCGAAAGTGGCTGTGATAAACAGTAGGAGCAGCGTCTTCAAACATCAAAATTTGCAGTCAGAAGAATGTGTTACAATTTTATTTACAGCAAAGGTAGGCCCACATACATTGTTTCTTGACTGCCGATGCTGTTAATCTTTGCCCACTTTGTTTCTGAACCTCCCATTGAACAGTACATCAAGTACTCTCTGTTCACATGGACCCACACCATCCTGAATACTCTCTGTTCAGATGGACCCACAACATCCTGCATACTCTCTGTTCAGATGGGGAGAGTCCAAATACCAACTAAAGCACCACCGACCAGAGAACATCACATATTTTAATGAATTTATTTATTTATACCTGTTGATTACTAATTATTCTTTTATAGCTGTTATATTTATGTATGTAGACCTGAGCCTTATAGCTCTCCACTTTATCGAACTTGTGTTAACTATTGTTTTTATATTGTGTTTTGCTGTTTTTACATTGTTCTTTCTATCTTTGTGACTGTGAGACCTGTACGAGAATTCCAATGCACAATAAAGATGAACTAGTCAGACTAGAACTAGAAATAGTGAATGCTCAGACTCTTTCACTTCGATGGGGACCCATGTAGACCTTTTTGTATTGCTAGGGGCCCTTAATGGGTCAACTCTGGAGTGGACAGTGGGGTTTACATGCAGGCCCTTAGGCCCAATGCGACCTCTGGCCCCCTGAGCCTGTGTCTAGTAGACCCGTGCATTAATCTGGGCCTGTCTCTAAAACCAATACATATGCAGTGCAAAGATAACATTTCGGTGACACATATTTCATAGTTTTTCTTTCTTCATTTCAGTGTTTCAAGATAATTGATAGTGGCATGTTAAAGGTGCTTAGACCTGCCAAAATGTATGACAGAGCAATCTGACACATGTTTGTGCTTCCTAGCCTTGCCACAGCTTCCTTTACTCTAGGAGGCTGTTTTATGCCCCACCATGCCTACATTTTGAGAAAGGAAATAACGGAAATAATATGACGATATATCACAACCCCTGAAGCAGATTTGAGGTGGTGTAGAATAAAATGAAGGCTGGTTTGGATGCTTGTGTAATTTGCACAGCTGGGTGGACAGTCATTCCTCTTGGCCTCGGCAGGCTGCTATGGCCTCTACTGCACACAGGACAGCTATGGAGAGGGCAGAAAACAGTACTGGCGGCTTTAGAGTACTGGCGGTACCCAAAGAAGTCGTGGTACCCCAAAGAGTAAAATGCAGAGGTGGCGGTACTGTGTACCGGTCCAATTCAAGCACTGAGGTGGACAGTCATTCCTTTTGGCCTTGTCCCAGAACTAATGGCCTCTACTGCACACAGGTCAGCTATTGCAAACCATGGACAAGGGGACAAAATAATCTAAATTTGGCCCCCATCTACAGACATTACAGCACCACAAAGAGGGGTGTCACATATATGACAGTCTGAGCTTAATTAATTAAATGTCAGACTGGTCTTGCATATTGTGTGGGAAAAAATGTTTTTTTTTTTCTTCTCATACTTATGGACAGACACTAAAAATGTGTCAATATTCATATTTGCCTAGTTAATCAGCTCCGATTTGTATGACTTCCACACTAATTACTCATGAAATATGAAATTAACATAAAGGGCCTGAGTTCGGTGGCAATAATAGGTAGCAGGAAACTACGTCAAGGGGAACTCTGAAATGGACGAGACCTTTTTCCGGTGAAGTGAAATTAAACAAACCAATCACATGCAACCAGCGTTAAATCGTCTTCGGTCTGACTCGGCCCACTTTGTGTGTCTGTCTTGGCTCTGGACCCACTGTGAATGCACTGTCGGCAAAGTATGTTGTCAAATTCGCACCGGAGGTCTTTGTATGTCAATGCAAGCAGATTTTCCATCTTGTTGTTCAATAATGTTATGTTAATAAGCAACGTGGCACTCATCAGACACCCCTTAATTTCTTGTGCTGTCTACAATGTGAGGACTGGAAATAGTTTCATACACTTCACATTTCTTCCATACTCACCTTTAGGCAAGTCATCACTTCAGCTGGTCCTTCTCACTTCAACTGATGGATGTCCATCACGGCACAACTTGATTCAGACATTGTACTCTTTACTGCCTGATCCATTGTTATCTATATGACTTCATTACTATAATGTATATTTAAACATGGTAAATGGTACCATGTACATCATGTTGGTACACTACATGGCTTATAGCTTACAAAACGATCCTAACAGTTTTTCTCATGAGGGTACTTGTGATCTATCTACTGATGTTGACGGGGAGCACAGGAGCTATTGTTTTAATGTTTGTCTTCTTGTAGTTATGCAACATGTCTGCAGACATTTTGGTAATTACCAACACACACACACACACAGCAAACTCCTGGTAAGTAACCTAACCGAACCTATCCAGCACATCGCAAAACTCCAGAAGAAAAATAAAACACTACTAAAGCAAAGGGAAAATTGAGGGGATCCAACATTTATTTGCCCTTATTTAAATGTTACAATTAAACCATAAGCATATTTCAACGTTAGCAAAATAAAAGAAAATAAAACCAGAACGTTATGTACAGAGACAAAAAGAAAAAAATAATCAAGGCTCACGTTTTGTACACCCCTACGTCATAAACGTTATAACATGTGAACATGGCTGACACCAAGTGGAGTCTTAAAAACACAGAGAGATCAAGCCAACTCCCCTCCCTGGAGTCCTTCAATACATGACTAAATACTGGAAATATTCTCAGTGGAAAATGTAGGAATGTAGAACTTTAAAAATGAATTAAGATACTTGACTTCATGCGGAGCGAGGTTGGGGGGGATGGGAGGGTCTTTGTCATGCCCCACCTGTTGGCAGGGTTAAGATCCCTGGAGGCCATAAAAAAAAAAGAAAGGAAAAGAAAAAATGAGAGTTACAGGGCTACCACGCTGTCTCTACAGATGCCTTTTTCCGATGCCAGGGCTACCACACTGTCTCTATAGATGCCTTTTCCATACGTCTGGGGAAAATCTGTCAATACTCCTGGTGCGTTCCGTTAAAAAGTGTTGTCCCGCGTGGTTCCCTCTGAGTCACGTGTGAGGGGTCGGAGGTCAAAAGGTGATCCGCGTGGCTATTGGCCCTCTCCTCTTCCGCCAGACGGCCCTCAGCGTGGCACAAGTCTCTTATATATATTTATATATTTCAATCTTGGAGGAAGAAATTGTAAAAACTAAAACAAACAGTAAACAAAAAAAAAAAAAGAAAAAAAAAGAAAAAAAAATCAAAAACAAACAAATGGAAAAAAAAAGAAAACAAAAAAACAAAAGCAAACAGAAAACAGTCCGGTCAGTGAGCCACTGTCGCCCATCACTCCGCCTTCTGCTCAGGTTCAGAGGCGTCGGTGGCGGGCGTCGTCTCCTCGGCGGTGGCTGCAGCGGGCTCCTCGCTAGGTGGGGCCTCCTCGCTGGGGGCGGCGGGCTCTTCAGGCTTGGCCTCGGCGGCCTCTGC
The DNA here is from genome assembly GCF_046254945.1 of Alosa pseudoharengus. Lineage (NCBI taxonomy): Eukaryota > Metazoa > Chordata > Actinopteri > Clupeiformes > Clupeidae > Alosa > Alosa pseudoharengus. The sequence continues at coordinate 20,685,514 of NW_027468680.1, read as the reverse complement.
CTCGGGGGCAGCCTCTGTGGCTTCGGCGGCCGGAGCAGCGGCCTCGGCTTCGCCGCTGGGCTCGGCGGCGTGGCCGTTCTCCTCTGGCTTGGCCTCTTCGGTCGTGGGTGAAGCGGCCTCCTCGCTGCCCTTCTTACCCTTCTTCAGGGAGATGCCCTTGAACTTGAAGGAGTTCTTCAGGGAGAACTTCTTCTTCTTCTTGCCATCCTTGGCGGCCTCGCCATCTGCTTTGGCTTCAGTCTCCCCTTCGGCAGGTGCGGGTGCTGGCTCGATCGAGTCGCCGGCCGCAGCCTCAGTCTCCTTGGTGACCTCAGCAGTGCCATTACCATCAGCAGCTACTGTTTCGCCGTCTGGCTTGGCAGAGACATCACCGTTGGTCTTGACATGGCCGTTCTCCTGTGAACAGTGGCAAAGTTGGAGTTGGTCAATGAAACATTCCATCAAAATCACTGCTAAAACAGGCAGTTCCAAAATCAGACCACTTTGATATAGTGGAAGACAATGGACCTTAAAAATGAAAACCAAAACATGGTAAAATGTGATTTCTATCTGCTTGGATAATGAGCATCACAGAAAACGGTGTTCCAAAGTCAAATGTCATCAGGTTGGGGTGTAGACTGCATAAATTAAGCACACTAGATTTAATTGAGATCCTTTACACGCGTAGATACGAAATACCAGACGATTCAAGAGGCCGCCATGTGCAACATCTGTATTTTTAATCGGATTTGCAAACAGATGTGAGTTCATGCAATAAAAGGTTTATCGTGTGTCGCCATCCTCCACGAGGGGGAGCTCGTGTTCCATGCAACATTTAACAGCTGCGGCGTGGTGAACCAGTGAGGAACAAAGAAATATTCAAAGCCACCGAGCCAGCCAGGTTACCGTTAGGAATCCAAAGGGGAAAAATATGGTACAATGTTTTTAAAATGCTCAAAAACTAAAAATACTCATAATTGCGTGATTTCTTCCATCTTTCCATTTAAAATTAAACAAAAACGTGTCGACCAAACCCTTCACATAGATGTTGTTTATACAGATAACACGTATAACTTAGATATAACGTATACAACATCAACGGCGTAACATAGACAATGTCCATCACATTGGGTCATTTTTTCCCCCCTCTTCATCTCGATCTTTTGGTATCGAGGAGCCGCTCGTCCAGGAGACATTTGCCCAGCCCGCCACTCATACGTCTACACACAGGCTACCAAACATTTAACGTTACCACATCACCCTGTATTCAGTCATGCAACCACTATCATTTGGATGGTGATGTGAGCATTGAATTCGCCTTAATGCTTAGCTGATGGACAATATCTGCGCTAAGCACATCTAACCACGCTTCCCGGCGGTCGCATGAGGTCCACACGGCGTTGCAGCAGTCGCGGTCTCTGCTCTGGCTTTGTTTGCAACTCAGCAGAATGCGCCTCGCGCCGACCTCATTAGCATCTCGTCGCTTTTGTTCTGGCAGCCTCAGCGCCAACACCGAAATACCCAATTTCACCCACGGAATTTAAATAGATTGCGCTACAACTTCACTTTCTTCATCACAAAACAAACACTGCAACAATAAAATATTCGTTTGCATGTTTAAAAAACTAAACAAAACGAGTTCATCGGCAATGGGATTCGACCCAAAGCATATTGCCTGAGGTTGGGTGGAATGGGTTACACCAAGGCTATCAATAGCACAATGGTATAACAGTTAACGTTAGGTTAGGTTGGTTTCAAAAGCGGTCTAAGGATTTTTCGATTTCAGTAATTTCTTAATAAATACCAAGGCAGTGTCTTTGTGATGGTGTGTGAAAAACATATCAAAGACACACCCAAAGAAAAGGATCATTCGATTAACATTAATTCACTCAGTCCATATTAAGTGATTGATGTTGCACTCGGACTAGCAGGCAAGCTACATTAAGTTAGTCTCACCTCAACACCAAAAACAGCCAGCTAATCAACAGCACATCTAATTTTGCCAGTATGGTTCTCGTGCGGAGGTTGGAGAAAGCTATGACCCGCTAGGAGAGGGCGTGTGATGCCGGTTAGAAAGCATGTCTGTGAGTATGCCTACCTGGCCATTCGTTTTGGCAGCTGCCGAATCACCCGCTGCTTTACCATCCACAGCTACTCCACCCTTGGACAACTGAGCTCCCATTTTCTTTGAGTTCTTTTGTTGAAATAAAAACTAAATTAACAAAAATCCAGCAGACGAAATGTATTAAAATTCCCCAACCCGGTGGCGATGGATTAAGTTTTGCAGGTTAAAATCCGCCGATATTCAATCCTGCGTCGGTTTTAAGTGTTAAACGATTAAAAAGTTAGTCCAAGTGTGCCCTGTGCCTTCACCGTAACGGAACAGACTGAAACCCTCTCAGCTACAAGTGTGAGTATTTCTACTGAGCCTCAAAAATCGCACATGACTCCACCTATGGGCGTGGTTGTGTGACGTGTCCAATTTGCAACAGGGAGTATGGTCGGAGCCCTCTCCGTCCTCATCCGCCGCGTTCACCACATTACATGGAATGCTGCATTGATTTGGACAGATTGTATTCTTTCACACAAAAAGTCATGTATATAAAGATATAATTTATAAGTCAGACTTCTTTTACCTTCCAGTGTCATCCGTAGGCTACACCCGCGCACCCTTGAACAATTGCAGAGTTGGCTTTGTTTTCGGTTTGATTAGCATAGGTCAGGTCTCAATCAACGTGTTGGGTGATTGATTGCTGTCTGTGGTGTTGCTCGTCATAGCTTCATAAAAGTTTTTAGTCTTCACAACATAATTGTTGTTACCCTGATTGAGCAGTTTTGTGACAGCTATATTACACGTTCATAAGTTAATTGACATAGGCCTATGGAATATGGGCTAGCCAATCTCATTATAGCCATGCCACACAGGTTAAACATAAAAATAAAAGCATCAGTTTTATCATAAGCAGTTTAAATGCTCAGTGAAGTCACAGTGTAGGTGACTCAAGTCACAGATATTGTTGTCAGCAGAGGCTGGTGAAGACTAAACAATCCCTGAAATGGAGTTTTGAGTAGGCCTAGGCCTAGAGGAGCTTTCTAGGAATGAACTATTGTGAGATGATAATGTAGAAAACAAACAGAAGACAAACTCATTTAAAAAAAAAATACATTCTTGTGTCATGGATGGGAAAACACAGGCCTATGTATCAACTGGATATCACATTCATGGCACTCTCTCCACTCTTTAAAAACAGATATAAGTACAGGCTAGGTACTCTGCAGCACATAGATGTCTGTCTGAGGTTGTGTCATTTCTGGTTCTCTTCTGTGTCTTCCTCTCCTGAACATTCTGTCAGAATTTTGTCTTCCCTCTCTCTTTCTCTGCTCTTTTCCTCTCTTCTCCCCCTCCTCCTCTTCTCCTTCCTCTCTGGTTTGCTGCTTCCCAAATGACTTAGCCCACAGTCCGAGGCTGTGGTATGTGTGCTATGTTCTCTCCTACCCAGAGTGCTTTTTTCCCTCGGAGGGAAACGACTCCTCCAGATTGCGACTCACCCCTGGGTGTGTGTGTGTGTGTGTGTGTGTGTGTGTGTGTGTTAAGGAAATTAACGAAAAGAGGGCAACTACATAAGGTTACAGGAGAAAGTCAGAGATGTAAAAAAGCACTATAAAAAGCTTACAACATCCTTTTGTTTTATAGATGTGTACCTCCAGTACTAACGGTCTGAAGGGATGACTTAGCCCTTGACAGATCTTCCAGCCTTCATCAGCAGACTGTAGTTATACACTTCTTCAGCAATTCAACAAGTACGGCAGAGTCTATGTCAGACAGCTTGCAGTGTTTCCGAGTGGAAGTGTTGACATGTGTTGTAGGAATGTTCTCAGAAGGCGTAGAAGTGTTCTCTTCGCATCTTTGTAAACACGTCCTTGTTGTCCAGCTCACTTGGTGTGGCCTCACGTTCATCTCTTCCGAGGATGTCCCTCAGCTCACAATCTGAGGTCAAACCATTACTTCAGCCCTGGTTAGCAGACTCTCAGAAGGGGCCTGAGCGATTCAGGCGTCACTCACTTTGTCACAAACAAGTGCCGGCAACAGCCTCAACCACCAAAACAGCCACCAATTAGCCGGAGGGGGTCTGTGGAATTCTGTCACCGAATGCTAGGAATTCCATAGATCTCTGAGGAACCGCAGAATCTCTGCAGTGCACCCTCCCTTCAGACCCCTCAGTGGATAGGATTGAATGAGCTGAGATAAAAGGCTGACTGAACATGTAAGCGGGACGGGCTGGATGACCTCAGCCATGGCGGCTCAGTAAAAGCTTGAGTTTTTCAGCAATGGGGTGGTTTGATATGCAGTGGCCGGTCGTTTCAACCGAGATGCCACAGAACTACTCCTTTTCTTTTCGCGGAAAATAAAGAGGTGAAAAAGTCTCTGTGTGGCTTCCACCCTTAATTGTGTGTAAGTGGCACAGACTCATGCGTTCGCACACTCTTTTTCCAACTCACACAGATCTGCTCACCCATGTTCTAGGATCAGCAGATCAGTTGGAGGATATGGCTGGTCTCCCTCTCTCTCAGAGGGGATTTCAGTGAATGCGTTTTGGTTTATTGTCTGGATTTGGAGTGAAATCAAATAGCCTTTTCTGTCCAGACAGGCTTTGATGGTGTCTGTCAGTGTGATGAGTAGTCTTGCCAGGCTTGGGGACTGACACTTGATTGACAGATTTGTGGCAGGCAGGAAGGGAAAAGGCAATCAGACGCTGAGGCAAAAGGCTTTTAGATGTCCAGTTTTATAGATCGGATCTGCACGTCTACTTGTGGTTTGTATGGACTAGATGGAGAGGACCGGTGGACGTGCTGACAGGCAAAAACATCACAGTTGTTGTCACAGTTAGTAGTTTTGTCATTGTTTTTTTTCCTACCGGGGTGGGGGATCAAAATGGAATGCAGGGGGTTTGTGAGCAAACTGGGCTTGCATTAAAGACAGATGCTTTTTATCGGTATTTCAATGGAGCATCATGAGACTGCCTGAGGACATTTGGAATGGTTAATCAGTCATTATGAGTCTCTTTCCCTGTCCATCATCCTCTCTTTCTCTCTCTCTCTCCCTCTCTCTCTCTATTGATGTATCATTTATCTCTCCATCTCCACCTCATTCTCCTTCTCAGTCCATATGTCTTTCTGCATGGCTGTCTATCTTCCCATCTCACACTTATTCCACCCCCCTTTGCCTCCATTGATCACTGTGCCCCTGCCCGTCTCTCTTTCTCCCAGAGACGGCCTCAGTCCTTCAATATGCAGCCCGTCGTGTTGCCGTCACTGCGAGGCGCTTCATGCTGCTGGTTACCATGGAGACAGAAGCATCTCCCCTGCAGTCCATATATAGGGAGAGAGGGGAAAGAATGAGAGAGGAATGGAGATTTTTTCAGCCGAATCATGTGTGTGTGCTTATTTGTGCCTTTGTGTGTGTACATGCTTGTGTATGTGCGTGTGTATATCTCAGATCTGGTTTTATCAAGAGACTGAGGAAAATGAAAGGGGAATTAGTAATGCTAAAGATGGTGGATTTGTAACTGTTAGTCCTGCCCTGTATTACAGTATAAAGAACAGCATAACTGACATTTCGCCTAACCTAAACATGGTGCGTGCTCCGAGAAATCCAAAATCTTGTTTAGCCTAATTTGAGCGGTAGGGGGGAAATGTTTAATGTGACGCAATTTTAATGTGTGTTTGATCATCCTGTGTGGAGTTATGGATCTCTCTCCCCCAATCATTTAGATAGGAGCCTGATCTTGTTTGCCTAAAATAGCTGGTGTTACCAAGATGGCTGCCGAGTGGCGAGACGTGGCCATAAAGCCTCTGGTTTCACCCCTCAGTTCATCATTCATTTCCCTCTGTATTGCCGTCTCACTTTCCCTGCAAGTGCGGGGGCCAAATTTAGTCGTCCCTGGAGGCTGTGCACCAGGCAGATTTATGATTTATGATTTAAACAGCACATGGTACCAGAGCTGCCGTCCAGACTGACCTGATGGATCTCCACCCTGGTGCAGTAGAGGCAGTCAGCTTTGTGTTCGATGCTAGCCACTGGACACTGGGAGCAGAACTCAAACAGCCATTCTGACTGCAGTGGTCATGTCTTTATACTGTGTGTGTGTGTGTGTGTGTGTATGTGTGTGTGTGTGTGTGTGTGTGTGAGAGAGATTGTGATAATGAGAGACAGAGCTAGAGGGGAAGTAAAGGGTGGCCATAGATAGACTAAAAGAGCTAAAAAGGCAAGGAGTGAGTGCAGGGGGTGGATGGAGGAGAGAGAGAGGGAGGTAGATGGAGGAGAGAGAGAGGGAGGTGGATGGAGGAGAGAGGGGGGGTGGATAGAGGAGAGAGAGAGGGAGGTGGATGGAGGAGAGAGGGGGGGCTGGATGGAGGAGAGAGAGAGGGAGGTGTGTGGGTGTGAGTGAGAGAGGGGGAGAATGTGAAAGAGTGGGGTGAGAGGTAGGTGGTGGTTTTGTGAGTGGGTATGAGTGGGTCAGATGTGCCCCAGTGGCAGAGTGGAGCTGCTGTTAATGGGTCAGTGTGCCGAGAGCACACGGGGTCTACTACAGCACTGTCCGCCACCAACGCCTATCCTCTCTACCTTTCTCTCTCTCTCTCTCTCTCTCTCACACACACACACACACACACACACACACACTTACACACTTACACATGC
>NW_027468680.1:20671335-20673835 GCF_046254945.1 Alosa pseudoharengus | reverse complement strand
CAGACGGTCCGGACGGCACTCAGGCCCAGCCCAACCTATACGACTGGAAAACCGCTACGCCATTCTGACCGAGGATGAGGAGCCCCTCCTGCCCCGAGACAACCATCCTGGTCCCTCCTCAAAGTCGGCGCCCCCCCGACCCCCACCTCCCCGGACCTCATCAACCTCCACCCTGGTCATCGGCAGTTCCATGGTTAGAGACCTCTGCATTCCCCCATCATGTAGCGGTCCCTCCAAGGTCTACTGCTTCCCTGGTGCCAAGGTCCTTGACATCCAGCAGAAACTCCCAAGCATCCTGGCCTGCCACACCAAGGTCAACAACATCATCGTACACGTGGGCACAAACGACATCAGAGATAAGCAGTCAGTAGCACTGCAGGAAAACTACAAAACTCTCATCACCACCCTGATGGGCACAGAAAAACGCTTTGTCATCTCTGGGCCTCTCCCTACCTACAGAAAAGGTGCTGAGAGATGGTCCAGACTGTTCGATCTCCACACCTGGCTCAAACGCTACTGCGCTTCCCTAAGCATCCCCTATGTCAACAACTGGGGCTTGTTCTGGGAGAGGCCCAGTATGCTGAAGCGTGATGGTCTCCACCCAAACCAACATGGAGCCAGGCTACTCTCTGACAACATAGCGTCCACACTGAGGCATTGACATTCTGTAGAAAATATTACAGATTCACGCCCCCCAGGTATTGATTCAAATGGCATTATACATGTGGATGGGTCTGAGAATGTTTTCTGCAGGGTAACATACAATACTACTACCATAGATCAAGCTGCTTCATGCAATAGCATGACTTATGCTTATAGTTCTATTCCAACGTTGATTTCTACCAAACGTATAGTAAAAAGAAAAGACAAATTTAAAACTAGAAACCTAACAAATATTCTTTCCATACCTCAGCATATTCCTCAAAAGCCAGAGGCATTTTCAGCTAACATGGGTTTACTGAATATAGGTGCACTTACTACCAAAACCTTTGCAATCAATGATTTTATTAGTGAAAAACAATTGGATTTTCTGTTTCTTGTTGAAACCTGGCTGACTTCAGACAGCGAAGCTGTTCTTGTTGAAACTTGTCCCCCAAATTATAATTTCTTCCACTCAATTAGACAAGGCAAACGAGGTGGTGGAATTGCCTCCATTCTCTCAAACAAATATAGTTGCACTAGAGTCAACTTTGGTGAATTCGCTTCCTTTGAGTACATTGCCCTCACTCTGAAGGCTGACCCAGCTGTACTTCTATTAACCTTATACCGCCCTCCTAAACTATGGGCTGGCTTTCTCGACCAGTTTTCTGAACTTATGTCGCTCATCATCACTAGCTATGATCGGATAATTGTAAATGGCGACTTTAATATTCATGTCAATAAGACAACTGATGCTAAAGCCAGTAAGTTCCTTAATGTGTTGGACAGTTTAGAGCTAAAGCAGCATGTTACAGGACCCACCCACAACCTTGGCAACACCCTCGATCTAGTCATTTCTAGAGGGATAGAAGTCACAGACTTATCAGTAAATGATATAAATATGTCTGATCATTATTGTGTATCTTTTAATATAGTACTACATACTCCAAAAATTCATCCCGAAATTGCAATCAAATCGCGACTCTTGGACATTAGAGCAGAACAGCAGTTCATAGCTCTTATAGACTCCATAAATTTAGATATTTTACATCATCCCATTGATCAAATGGTAGAGGCTCTCAATCATGAATTAGGCGCTATGCTTGATAGAGTGGCACCCTTAAAGACTAAAAAAAGGCCCTGTAGCAAACTGACACCTTGGATGAACGAAAATATCCATGATCTAAAAAGATCATGTAGAAAAGCTGAGAGAACATGGAGAAAAACTAAGTTACAGGTTCACCGTGCCATTCTAAAAGAAAAAATAGCAAATTATAATAGAGCTATTCGGAATGAGAGAAGGAACCACTTCTCTAAGGTAATTGCTGAAAACAGTGGAAACTCTAGGGTGTTGTTCTCTACCATTGATAGGCTATTGCATCAAACACCTTTTGATACACTCAGTCAGGCATCCTCTCTAAGATGCGAAGAATTTGCAGACTTCTTCGAAAACAAAGTAATTTCTATAAGGGAGGCTATTGGTAATACAAGTAATATGTTTGATAGTACACCCAAAAACAGCCCCCCAAAATTAAGGTCCTTTAGCACTATTACTCAATCTGAGCTTGGTAAAATTATAACTCAAACCGGCTCCTCAACATGTGTTTTAGATCCAATCCCTACTAGATTCCTCAAAAAACTATATGATAGCTTAGCTCCCTTTATTCTCAAGGTAATAAATACCTCATTAGAAACAGGTATATTTCCAACTGCTTTTAAAACCGCTGTTGTGAAACCTTTACTTAAAAAGTCAAATCTTGACCATACCAATCTGAGCAACTACAGGCCTATATCAAATCTACCGTTCCTGAGCAAAGTACTTGAAAAAGTTGTTTGTAAGCAGTTAAATACCTTCCTCAAC
>NW_027468680.1:20601462-20671135 GCF_046254945.1 Alosa pseudoharengus | reverse complement strand
TACTTTTACAGAGTAGAGTTTCAGCAGCGAGGATCACCACACGTGCATTGTTTATTTTGGGTTGAGAATGCTCCTCAGATAGATAAAAACACAGATGAAGAAGTAGTTGAATTTGTTGACAGATATGTAACATGCGAGACACCATGTGATGACAGTGTTCTATTGGACATAGTCTCAACTGTGCAACAACATAGCAAGAGGCACTCTAAAACATGCAAAAAGAAAAGCACAGTTTGTCGATTCAATTTTCCTCGTCCCCCATCTGGCCAAACATTTATATGTCATAAGAAGGAAGAGAGTGATGATGAGGAAACATGTGAGGATGAAAAAGAATGCGAGTGTCCATTATCACAGGTATGTGAGTGTCCCAAACCCAAGAAGAGTAACATGCGAAAGGATGTAGCTGAGGACATTTTGGGTAAGGTGAAGACAGCTATTGCAGATGTGGATAAAGTTTATGAATCTGTACAAGACTTGTTTGATACTTTAGGCATTAGCCAAGAAAGTTATGAGATGGCTTATGACACACTAGGAAAGAAAACACAGATTGTGTTGAAAAGACAGCCAGCTGATGTATGGGTCAATCAGTACAGCAAGCCTCTTCTCAAATGTTGGAATGCAAATATGGATATTCAATATGTTGTTGATGCATATGCTTGCATTGTCTACATTATTTCATACATTTCCAAGGCAGAACGAGAAATGGGACTACTTCTAAGTAACGCACAAAAAGAAGCATCTAAAGAACGAAATCTTGATGCTAAAGGTGCTTTGAAAAAATTAGGCAGTGTGTATTTGCACAATCGAGATGTGTGTGCACAGGAAGCAGTCTATAGATTGACAAGCATGCACTTAAAAGAGTGTTCGCGGAAAGTGGTGTTTATACCTACAGGCGATAACATTGTAAAAATGAGCCTGCCATTGTCTGTCCTTAGAGGGCAGGCTGAAAGCCAAGATCTGTCCACAGATGACATGTGGATGATCAATACTGTTGACAGGTATAAGAACAGACCAGATGAAGATGTGTTTAATGAGATGTGTTTGGCCACTTTTGCGTCTGAGTTCCGCATCCTTTCAGTCAGTGAGAAAAGTGCCAATCGAGTTCATTTGAAAAATAATATGGGATTTGTTTTGCGCAGAACACGATCAGCACCAGCTGTTGTACGTTACGCTGGTTTTTCCGCAACAAAAAGCCCAGAGAATTTCTACCATAGCATGTTGCAATTGTTTTTGCCCTATAGGATGGATGTTCAGTTGAAACCACCCGGATACGATAGATTTGAAGACTTTTATAACAATGGACACGTTTGTTATGCAGATGGAAATTTACAGTCTGTTAAAGTGATTGTGGACCAGAATAGGAATAGTTTTGAGGTGGATGCTGATTTATTGCAGGCAGCCGAGCAGGAAGTGAATAACGGTATATTGGAAGACGCATGGTGTCAACTTTGTCCTGAACAACAGGTGGAGCGCTTAGAATGTGAGCAAGTACGCATTGAACAGGCTCAGTTAGTGGATGATCCTGCTGAAAACATACCAGATTTGGCAGATGGTGACAAACAGAACTTGCATTTAGAGAAGCAAAAAAATTCGATGTGTAGAGCTGAAGGCTTGGCTTTGCTAAGGTCATTAAATGTCACCCAAATGTCAGTATTTAACCAAATCAGACAGTGGTGTTTGCACAAAATTCAAGGAAAAGGGCCGCCACCATTTCATGTGTTTATCACAGGCGGTGCTGGAACTGGCAAAAGTCATTTAATTAAAGCCATACAGTATGAGGCAAATAGACTTCTGTGTAGAACCAGCCATAACCCAGATGATCGATCTTTGTGTGCTGTTAACTGCACCAACTGGTATTGCTGCTCACAATGTGAGAGCTGCTACAATTCACAGTGCATTTTGCATAGGAACTAACATTAAGCTGCCATACTCTCCTCTCGGTGAGGAAAAGCTCAACACTTTGCGCTCAACACTAGGGAATTTGCAGATATTGATCATTGATGAAATCTCAATGGTTGACCACAAATTGCTAGCATATATCCATGGTAGACTCAGACAAATCAAACAAACAGGCAACTTTTCTTCGTTTGGCAATGTCAGTGTAATTGCGGTCGGGGACCACTACCAGCTTGGACCCGTAAGAGGTACCCCATTATATGTCGATAATCAAGGAATAAACTTGTGGAAAAGCCACTTTTCAGTTGTTGAGTTGTGTACCATAGTTAGACAGAAAGACACTGAATTTGCCCATATGCTGAATCGTCTGAGAACACGCACCAGAGAAAGTCCCCTTCTTCAAAGTGACATTGCTCTTTTGAAAGAACGCGAAACAGGTGAACAAAGCTCAGCTTTACACATATTCCCCACAAACGATCAAGTACAGGAACACAACACTCAACGCTTGATTGAATCTTGTGATGAATATATGTGTGTTAAAGCACAGGATTATAAAAAGGATCACAAAACAGGTAAAGTGTTACTGAAAAGTGGCCAACACTGTAGAGTGCACAATTCAAGTCTATCAGATCATTTATACTTGGCTGACAATGCTCGTGTCATGCTTATCAAAAACATTGACGTGGAAGATGGTCTAGTTAATGGTGTATGCGGAACTGTAACGCATATAGTTAAACACGAACAAAATCCATTTCCTCTAACTGTGTACGTTCAGTTCGATGATGCTCAAGTGGGTAATCACAAAAGAAAACAATATGTTAATGAAAATGAAAACTTACAGAATTCCACACCCATATTCCCTGAAGAAGAAAGGGTAGACAACAAAGGTGGAATACGCAGGCAATTTCCTCTAAAGTTGGCGTGGGCACTAACTGTACACAAGGTACAATCTCTGACAATAGACCAAGCTGTTGTGTCACTTAACAAAGTGTTTGCTGCCGGACAAGCTTATGTAGCTCTGAGTCGTGTCAAAACTCTAACAGGACTAATTATTCAAGACTTCAATGAGAAAGCCATTTACTGCAAGGACAAAATTCAGAACACAATCAATGAAATGCCAAAGTTCTTGTGCAACACAGATTTGGTGAAAACTATGCCCAACACATTCTCCTTATACTTACTAAATGTTCAAAGTTTACAAGCACACATAGAAGATCTCACAACTTGTGTTGAAACTCTGAGTCCTAGTTGTGTTGCTGTTACAGAAACATGGCTACCTTATAGTTTCATCAACGACAGAGTAAATATCCCTAACTATGATTTTCACAGCAGCCCACGTAGTTTAGCTTACTCAGAGGACAACTGCCAATTAAATGTCATACGCAAACAGCAGCATGGTGGAGTTGGCGTATACACCAAACGTGGATCAGTGTACAGTAAGCAAAACATTCCAAATCTGAATTTAGAATGTTCTGTCCTCCACTATAGTGATTTGGATATTACGTTAGTGGTAATTTACAGGCCTCCATCATATCCCATGACAGTATTTAAACATCATTTGGGAAATTTGCTTAATTTGTTATCAAAAATGGGTGATAACATAGTTGTTATGGGGGATTTTAATGAAGATAGCCTGAAGTCTAACTCACTTATTAACTTCATGGCAACTAAACAGTTCACACAGATAGTTTCAGAGCCTACAACTGAAGCAGGCACATTAATAGACCATGTTTATGTAAAACATACATGCATGTACACTGTAATAGCTAAAGTAATGCCAGTGTACTTCAGTACACATGAAGCTATTCTGTGCACATTTTCAAGCTAAACATATTCCTGTTAAACTGGTGTTCTGGTCAGAGAAACACAAGGTACTGCATGAAGACTCTTAAGTGTTTCAGTTAACCCATATTCTGTTTTCTTTGTTGATTTGTGTTTTGTGTTGGTCTGTGTTTTGTTCACAATGACTGAATAGTTTTGAAGACAAATTAGGACTAAACTGGTATGCTTTTAACAAACAGTAATCTGCTATAGGGATATCATTGCATTTGTACCCTACTTAGTATGGTCTTTGAACTGGGATAGACAAGGAGTATCAGTTTACAATTGATATTATCCTTGTTAACTGGTGGTAGATCTTGTTGTTGTGTTCTGCTCACAACAACATTGATAGTGTAGAATATTTTGTGCTAAAGTAAACCATTACTTCATCATGGGAAATTGTGTGTCTGCTGTTTTAGATCATTGCTATTTTATTTAGTTGATTGTGTAATATTCCATGTCAATGTCCATGCCTCCTTGCCTGTGCCTGTTGAGCGGTCCAAGCTCTGGCACTCTTGACAGTACAGGGACAACAAGCAGGCAAACATTGACATGTAGACACTGACAGCAACACTGATATTGTAGAGTTTTCCGTGGTGAATTCTCTTACATCATCAATGGGTTTGTGTTTCAATAGTATGGCTACTTTATTTTTGTAAATAATTTCCCTATCAAATTAATCACTTCTCACATCATTCTAAGCATATATGCCATACTGTTGTTATTGATGGGCTTTTTTTGCCCATAGTCACAAAAAAGCAAAAGGCACTGGTAGTGGTACTTCCACAATAGTGGAATGGGGTTCGACTCCCTGCATTGTCCTTGCTGTAAATGTGACTGTGAACCACTCTCCCCAACTTCACAAGAATACTGACAATCCTACTACATCTGTGTGCTCTATTTACCAACTTGGTATTATCTTTCTACTGTTGTGTGCATGTGTGCCTGTCTCTTTGTGTGTGTGTGTGTGTGTGTGTGTGTGTGTGTGTGTGTGTGTGTGTGTGTGTGAGAGAGAGTGACAGCGTGTGTGTGGTGTTTAGTGAGACTCATGTGTTATTTGACTGGTCATGTTAATAACAATGTCTTTTTTGTGTGTCAAATTCTGTATGTGTGTAATCAGTGGCGGACCGTGCGTTCAGTGGTTAGGCCTTCAATGATGACTATTTTTTGACAAAAATAATAATAGGGGGGCGTTACAGCGGAGATTTTTTTTTTACATTTCAGCGTTAAAATGTGTGCAATTTCCCAGCATTTCATGCTGGGGGGAATAGTTTTCTCTCTCTTACGCGATTCTGTAGCACTAGAATCTTCGTTACACAAACAATTAATGCTCCGATTGCTTATTGGTTAACAGATCACCCTCAGCAGCAAAGTAGGCTGCTAGGCTATTTATTTACACCATATTCACAAGTACATTATAAACTGCTGCCTGCTGCTGCCAGTAAAGACGTGCAATTTAGTCCATGTCATATTGAAAGTGAACACCAAGTGTACTCAAGTATGGGTTTGTGCAGACTACTTTGAAATATTTAGGCTATCGGTTGCCTAATTTATGTTCATGACTCGCACGCACATAGCATTGCCACCGTTCTACAATGATGTGTCCAAACCATTTAGTAGTTTAATCTGACATCAGCAAACTTGCTTCAGACTGTGGCTTTCCTATTTAGTTGTAGATCTAACGTTAACGTTACAGTGCAACTGCTAGGTACCACACTGCTCTGATTACTCACGTGAAACTACAGTAGGCTATCCTACAGTGTTTGCCAAGCGTAGGCTATTTCGCGGTAGGCCTACACTATGAGAAAATGTCTCAACAGAAAATTTTGTAAAAAAAATGTCACAGCACACCACCATGCTATTAAACATAAAAGTCACCAGATGAATTGCCGTATATCTATGTGTATTGCCCTAACTTAATGCTGCTACTGCTTGTTGGCTATTTTAGAATGTCTGATAGCCTGGTCTGATGGTCTGATTTCACCAATAATTTCCACAAAACTGAGAGAGATAAAAAGTCAGACTAAACTAGCTGGGCAGGGAACCAAAGACAAATGACAGTTTTCACATAGATACCGATCCAGACATCTTCACCAAAGCCACCAACTCCTCAAGCTAGCATACAGTAGAGTAACCAAGCAGACACTGCAGTCTGCAAGCAGCACAAAAACAGTTTATATATAGAAAAGGGCCAGATAACAAGCATCTATAGTACTACTGTACTACAAGTCTATGTTATCAAATAAACATGAAACAAAACTTACCAATTCCTGCATAGGTTACCAGCTACAGAGCTAGCTGACGTTATGTGCATCTTGCTAACATGTAGTCCAGCTGACACTGTAACGTTACATTAACCTATATTATTTTGCTTAATGAAGGCGTATCAATATATATTTTTTAAACAAAACCGGTCAATTTACTGTTCATAACTATAACCATAGTCATGTCAGTGTGACATGTACTTTTCCAGTGAACTTTTGTCTGTCTGACTGACAGAAGTTGCTCACGAAGTTCATCACGTAAAACAGACAGCGTCAAAATTCGTGATGAACGGTTCCTTTGGAACATTGCAGGCCCAGCTGCAGTCAGACCTGCCTACCTCGCCATAACAGGTCGATATGATTGGCTAATCAGTCAGATGTAGCCATCAATCAAGCCGAATCCAAACATATGATTTCTAATTGACCTCTCCAGAATTAGTCCCGCCTCCGTAACTTCCGTATCCATCCAACTTCCGGGCGTGGATTGTCTATGAGAAATAACATGGCGTTTCGAAATATAATACCGGTAAAACATCTGTAGGTAGCGAAGTTGAAAAAGCTGGTGGGCAGATTGGCCTACACACTTCTGCCATATAGTTTCCACTGGATTTTTTGATTGTCGGTGCCGTTTAAGTAGTATACTATAGACTATACTACTTAAACGGCACCGAAAATCAAAAAATCCAGTGGAATCTAGATGGCAGAAGTGTGTAGGCCAATCTGCCCAGCAGCTATTTCTACTTTGTCACCTACAGAGTTTGACAGGTACGATCTTTCAAAACGCCATGTTATTTCCCATAGACAATCCATGCCCGGAAGTTGGATGGATACGGATGTTAGGAGGCGGGATATATTCTGGAGAGGTCTATGGTTGCTTAGGTACCGAAAACGCAGTGATTCCTTGTGAAGGCCTGATACGGGACTTAACAAGAGAAGACGTGCGATTGGATAAAAATGTATCGCACCCCCTCACTATTTGTTCACACAATCTGCCAATCAAATAACATATCGGACAGCGGTGGGATATCCGTAGTCAAGAACGATCGATCGGGGAAGGAGAAGCAGAAGCAAATAATAAATGCTAAAGTACAATGTTATTAAAGACACTATTATTTTTCATTCGTTTGAAAATAGTTAGGCCTTCAGAGAAGGCTTTGAAGGCCATGACGGTCCGCCACTGGTGTGTATATATCTGTGTGTGTGCATGTGTGTTTGCGATACGTGAATAACATTACAATAATGATATCTAATATTTTGTAAAGTTTCAGATGAATCAGTTGAGAAATTACCAATGGCATTCTTGGCACATTTCCTGCTTCACCAGGTGGTGGCATTTTGCCCAGCAGGCCCATTGGGTGTCTGGATGTCATCATAACATAATATGTATTAACCTGTTAAGTTTCAGACCATTTATTCAAAGCATAGACCATTTCTGGCACATTTCCTGCTTGACCAGGTGGTGGCGCTATGCCAGGCAGGCCCATTGGGTGTCTGGATATCATCATAATCATAATATCTATTAACCTGAGAAGTTTCAGACCATTTATTCAAAGCATAGAGCATTTCTGGCACATTTCCTGCTTGGCCAGATGGTGGCGCTATGCTAGGCCTGTGAATTACGCATGTGAATATCATCACAATAATGATATCCAATATTTTATAAAGTTTCAGATCAATCACTTAAGGCATTTTCCATTTCTGGCACATTTCCTGCTTGGCCAGGTGGTGGCGCTATGCCAGGCAGGCCCATTGGGTGTCTGGATATCATCATAATCATGATATCTATTAACCTGAGAAGTTTCAGACCATTCATTCAATGCACTGTGATTTATGACACATTTCCTGTTTATGTGGTGAGATATTAAAATCATATCAAATATATTACAACATTCAAAAATACCTTCACAATTTAACATCAGCGACATCTTGGCATAATGTTTGCCAAATTTCAAATGAATCTGACAAACCGTCTAGGAGGAGTATGTTCAAATTGATCATGTGACATCAGTATAATTGTCATTCTTTCTGTTGCCAGTTGGTGGCGCTATGCCAAACATGCATTATGGGCATGTGAATATTATCATTGACATGGTCTTCAATGATCTGTGAAATTTAAAACATTTCAAGCCATGCATGGTGAATTATGACACATTTATTGTTTATGTGGAAGGGTATTAAAATGAATAATTTCGCCATTTCGTCAAATTACAACATATCAAAAAAAAACTTCACAATTTATAATCAGGAACATCTCGGCATCATGTATACCAACTTTGACATGAATCGGATCAACCGTCTAGGAGGAGTACGTTAAAATTGATCATGTCCACAACGCACAAAATCTCAATTACCTCACTTCCTGTGGGCGTGGCTAATGGCATGTTAATACAAAAGTTGTTTGATTTTGGGAGTTACATACACCCACCAAATTTGGTGTGTGTATCTAAAACTATATGCCAACTACAAGTCACTGTGACGTAAGGGGGCGCTATGGAGTTCCTGGGCAACGCCCGGTGCCAAGCTTTTATCCCTGTCTATTCACTGTACCACTTGATGTGTGTGCTAAATTTCATACGTTTTCTATTATGTTAACCACCTCAAAATATTTGCCAACCACGGGATCAGTCACCTAAGGGGGCGCTAGCGAGTCCCTGGGCCACGCCCGGGGTCAAGCTCTTGTACCTAACTGCGATGCATGACACCTGACGTGTGTGCCAAATTTCAAGAGTTTATGACCATGGTAACCACCTCAAAAACAGGAAAGCAAAAAAGTGGAATAACAATAATAATAATAAATATAGCCGCAAGCGGCGATGGCGGGCCCGAGCACCTGCGGGCCGCAACCCGTGACATGTCGGAATCCAACAAAGCACCGACGTGGTGCGTTTGTGAAATGTACATATTTAATGCGTGTGCTATTTGTTTTTGTGTTTTATTTTCTGCCACAATTACTCGCTTGGCCAGGTGGGGGCGTAATGCAAGGCAGGCCCATTGGGTGTCATCATAATCATAATATATATTAACCTGAGAAATTTCAGACCATTCATTTTAAGCAAAGAACATTTCTGATAGACTTTTTGGTTGGCCAGATGGTGGCACTATGTTAGGCATGAAAATTACACATGTGAATATCATCACAATAATGATATCCAAAATGTTTGTAAACTTTCAGATCAATCACTTAAGGCATTGTCCATTTCTGGCACATTTACTGCTTGACCAGGTGGTGGCGCTATGCCAGACAGGCCCATTGGGTGTCTGGATATCATCATAATCATAATATCTATTAACCTGAAAAGTTTCAGACCATTTATTCAAAGCATAGAGCATTTCTGGCATATTTCCTGCTTGGCCAGAAGGTGGCGCTATGCTAGGCCTGTGAATTACGCACGTGAATATCATCACAATAATGATATCCAATATTTTATAAAGTTTCAGATCAATCACTTAAGGCATTGTCCATTTCTGGCACATTTCCTGCTTGGCCAGGTGGTGGCGCTATGCCAGGCAGGCCCATTGGGTGTCTGGATATCATCATAATCATGATATCTATTAACCTGAGAAGTTTCAGACCATTCATGCAATGCACTGTGATTTATGACACATTTCCTGTTTATGTGGTGAGATATTAAAATCATATCAAATATATTACAACATTCCAAAATCCATTCACAATTTAACATCAGCGACATCTTGGCATAATGTTTGCCAAATTTCAAATGAATCTGACAAACCGTCTTGGAGGAGTATGTTAAAATTGATCATGTGACATCAGTATAATTGTCATTCTTTCTGTTGCCAGTTGGTGGCGCTATGCCAAAAATGCATTATGGGCATGTGAATATTATCATTTACATGGTCTTCAATGACCTGTGAAATTTAAAACATTTCAAGCCATGCATGGTGAATTATGACACATTTATTGTTTATGTGGAAGGGTATTAAAATTAATAATTTCGCCATTTCGTCAAATTACAACATATCAAAAAAACGCTTCACAATTTATCATCAGGAACATCTCGGCGTCATGTATACCAACTTTGACATGAATCGGATCAACCGTCTAGGAGGAGTACGTTAAAATTGATCATGTCCATAACGCACAAAATCTCAATTACCTCACTTCCTGTGGGCGTGGCTAATGGCATGTTAATACAAAAGTTGTTTGTTTTTGGGAGTTACATACACCCACCAAATTTGGTGTGTGTATCTAAAACTAAATGCCAACCACAAGTCACTGTGACGTAAGGGGGCGCTATGGAGTTCCTGGGCAACGCCCGGTGCCAAGCTTTTATCCCTGTCTATTCACTGTACCACTTGATGTGTGTGTTAAATTTCATGCGTTTTCGACTATGTTAACCACCTCAAAATATTTGCCAACCACGAGATCAGTCACCTAAGGAGGCGCTAGCGAGTCCCTGGGCCACGCCCGGGGTCAAGCTCTTGTACCTAACTGCGATGCATGACACCTGACGTGTGTGCCAAATTTCAAGAGGTTTCGACCATGTTAACCACCTCAAAAACAGGAAAGCAAAAAAGTGAAATAACAATAATAATAATAATAATAATCCTTACAAAAACAATAGGGCCTTGCGCCCTTCGGGTGCTCGGGCCCTAATAATAATAATCCTTACAAAAACAATAGGGCCTTGCGCCCTTCGGTGCTCGGGCCCTAATAATACAATAAACCAACAAAGAGGAGGAAAAAACATTGGGGTACTGGTTGTAGGTGAATGCACCCTAATCAAGGAAGTGTTTGTAGCTCACTGAAATAAGTTATAAAGGAGTTCCAGCATTTGTAAAAGTTATCCGTATTCCCTCTGAGAGTGAATTTCACCTTTTCTAGTTTTAGAAAGAAAATAAGATCCTTCAGCCACAGGGACACAGAGGGGGACTGTGAGGATTTCCAGGAGAATATAATCCTACGCCTTGCCAGCAGAGTAGCAAAAGCAACAACATCTGCCTGTCTTCTATTAAGAAGCTGAGGGACTGGTGTAATACCAAAAATAGCTAGTAGAGGACATGGTTCTAATTGGACTTGAAGAATGTCTGAAAGAATATTGAAGATAGAATTCCAAAAGTTTTCAAGTTTGGGACAAAGGGCAAACATATGACTAAGATGGCAGGGCGTTGCTCCACACTTGACACAGGTGTTATCAACCTCTGGATAAATTTCTGATAGTCTTGATTGTGAAAAATGCAATCTCTGTACACTGTAAAAACTGAGACTGGGGTTAATTAATATTTAATAAATAAATTATAGTGAGCTGTACATAATAAAAAAGGCTATGTGTAGTTTGGAATCAAATTGAGTGGAATTCAACAATTTTTAAGTATTTGTTAATTGCATTTTACTCAGTTTTGTGTGAATAAAATTTGCTGTGAATCACTGAGTAGTATTTAATTGTATTTCATCAGGAAAGTCAAAGATACAGAAAATTAGTAAATTTTACTCATTGGGAGATTGTTGTTTTTAATCACCTTAGTTACATTTCCGCTCAAGGCATTTCGCGCCACATGGATGGAACACACACATTTCGTGGAAACTTTCCCAAAGGTAAGACCCGTTTCATTTATTGTTTCACATATAGCCCTATGCAGACGAACATTATTTTGATCTACTGTAAGTTCGCAAATCAATTTTGCTGCGCTGTAGCTTAACTCAAACTGAAGCTGGTTATATTCAGTCTTGTCTTTGTTTCTACTTAGCCTAAAGCAAGGGCTAAACAGTGTCTGGCTAAAACAATTTAATGTGAAAAGTACGCTGTAATGTTATAGGCTACTAGCAGGCTATAGCCATATGCTGCCCATAGACTGTATATATAGAACTATATACAGTCTATGCTTTTACCAATTTCCCTCGCCTCAACCAGAGCTTCTAAAGCCAACTTTAAGCTAGCTAGCAAGTAGCCTAGCCTAGTTGACTTTAGAGACAGCTTTTCTGCACAAATAGGAGTAGATTTTTACTCTCAGAGATGAGTAATTGCAAGTTACATTTACAGCATTTCGTTTTCCGAAAGTAAATTGCTCTCGTGTAACGTTTAGGCTGTTTGAAGGTAGCCATGTTGCTGAAATAAGGCTACCTAGCCTGCTTAACTTCGGGAGGTCAGTTTTGTGTTGCTACAGTTTGAAACAATTAACGTGCGCTGTTTCATATTACCTTTTTTTTACTTAACTTTTCATGGACAGTCTGTTATTGTACCCCCCCGGTTTTAAAAATGTTGTAAGACCTATCATGTACACTAGTTTCTATCTTTCAGATCCAGCTGATGCATTTTACAGAATCACAATGGTGAATCAAGTTCATGGCCAAGCTAGATGAGTAGCTGCTACACCAAAGCTTCTGAATCTCTTCCAAGCCAAGGGTGGAACCATAGGGTTGAGGTTGCAGGCCATCCTACTCAAGGTATCCTTCAATGAGTTATGTTAGCTAATATTTTATTTAAGGAAGGGTTAGGAATGGGTTGGAATAACCGTTGCATTACTTAAATGTACAAGAAATAATGCTAGCCTGCAATTCAGGCTCAGATGCTATGCACTATTGCTTTGCTGGGACCAATGACTTCCTGGAGCCATAGTTTTTTACCTGAAAACGTCAGGTAACCAACTATAAATACAGGAGCCTTGATGGGGTTTCATATAATACAATTTCAGTTTTAAAACGTTTTAGGTCAGTGGATGTTTTCCAGCCCTTGAATAATGTTTATTTTTGTAATTTCAGGCTCCAACCAATCCTAACGCTAACTTGACCAGAGATGTTGTCATTCGGTGTTTGGGGGATCTTTAGATCATCTTCTTAAAAAGTATGATGTAAGTACATATTAAAATATGAAGGTCATCCCTACAGTATATAAAGTGTATTTCTCCCAATAATCCTTGCCAAGCTACTGATGTTTGCAGATTTGCACTACTATGTCTCTTTCTAATGCCTCTAAAAGTTCCTTGCTAAGGTTTTCTTTCCAAACAGCAGCCGATAGCCACTTTTACAGACCTTATTAATTAGCAGAGCAGCAGAGTTAATCCAGTTGCTGACCCTTGGCTTCACGAATGACTTTAGAGATACGTTGATAGGTGACCAGCCTGTCTTTGTGAATGTAGAGAAAAATACTCATCAATACAGTGCAGGGCTGAACAGTCATATATATACATGTTCTTACTATTCCAGGATGCTGATGAAGATGGTGTGCCACAGGACCTTGCTGTACAAAGAATGGAAATCAACAGCATCAAGACCAATACATCAGAGGGTCCCGATGACGTTGGTATCGTGGTAGAGGGAATGAAAGTTCTGACTGCTCTGGATAACTTTCCAAGGGCTTGCTCCATGCTCCTTGGGTGGACATATGCAGTAAATCCGGCCTATACCAAGGAGCCCAAATACAGTATACGTTTGAAATCCTCCAGAACTCCTCTTTGAGCTGGACTGTTCAAAGCCAAAACGTGAACATTCTCAAGAACAAACTGCTAGCTTAGGAAAATGGACCCTTGCAAAATGTAAAGGAATTGTTAAGTCTCTGTCAAATGTCACATGGTTACCTTCACATGCTTGAGTTGCTCAACCACACTCATTTTAAGAGAAGTGACTTTTTTACTTAATATTGGCAATTAGGATATAGGATGCAAATTGGACATGATTTATTCAAAGAATTTCAGTTACACAAATGAGTAATGTGATCGTTCCAGTAGAAATTAATCCAATTCTATCTGCTCTGTCTCTTACAAGTCCAAATGCATTTTGCATTTGAAAAATGTTGGGTAGACCTGTGAGGCAAAGTTGCACAAATAAATGAAATGATACATGTTTACCTCTTATTGTTTTTATGCATTGTGATCTGTTGACATAACTTAAGTAAATTTTGGTATTATAAGAAGGTATGATATTTAGTGATTTAGAAGGCACTGAAATATGATTTATATATAATTAAAAAAAATTAATGAATGCAAATAACCTTCATCCAGACATTTTGTAATCTTATACCAAATTCCACCAGATAATTAGTAAATATAAATAACTTTTGCCCAAATAATTAGTAAATATAAATTAGGTTGGACCAGATATGTAGTAAATCTAAATTAATTTTGCATAGAAAGTTAGTAAATGCAAGTCAGTTTTGCTTGTGAAATTAATTTGGATTTACTCAATAGTTTTAGGCTATATAACTCATCATTTGGCATGAAATTACTAAATCTTACACATTTTAACTGTTGCTGTTATTACAATGTATTTATTTCTTTGGTGTAAATCTAGTTGACTTATTCAATGAATTTTAATCAAAGTTGTAGTACTTAAAATCTATTCAATTATATCACTTGTCACTTTGTTGCCACAATTTTTTTAAGTAACCATTGGTCACATTTTTTACAGTGTACTACTTTAAACTGGATAAGACCTAGGCGAGCGCATGACGAAGATGTACGTATTCTCTTGATGGCTCTCTCCCAAAAACCCTCTCCAAATTCTACTCCCAGTTCAGTCTCCCATGCAGCAGAGGCTTTAGAGCCAGTCTGCTTATCAAAAGACAAAATACTTTGATATATTTTGGAAATGAGAGATTTTTGATGAGTTTTGTGTTGAAATAACTCTTCCCATGGTTGTCTTGGGGGTGGGGAGGGAAAGTCGGGAAAGGTGGTGGAGACACAGTGCCTAGCCTGAAAATACCTGAATAAGTGAGTGTGGGGTAAGTTGTGAGAGGTGGATAGGTCTGAAAAGTTGGCAAAAACATTGTCTATGAATAGGTTACTTAAGCTGACTATGCCATTTCTCTCCCAGAGACGAAAGACAGGGTCTAACTGAGAGGGTGGAAAAAGATGATTGCTGCAGATGAGCAGTTACATTTTCAATGAGTGGTATTCAGAATACAGTTACTTTGGCCATTTTAAGGGGTTACTTTTAAAATCCTTCTCATATGAATTTCTGGGATTTTTGAACTGAAATTCTAATATTTCTGTGAGATGATCTTGTGCATTAACAAAATGTATAATGTTTCAGTTTATCCTATAAAGTTAAGTTGTGGGTTTTTTGCTGACATCGCCTGTGGGTCTTACAAACTGAAATAGCAGCTTGATTTCCCACTTGATAAAATGTAAAACAGCGCTTATGTAATCCAAGTATTTAGAATACGGTACTTAGATGGAGTAATGTAACGGAATACGTTACAAATTACATTTTAGGGCATGTATTCTGTATTCTGTAACTGATTACATTTTAAAAGTATTCTTCCCAACACTGAGCATAAGACGCTTGTAGTGACAGGGCCGGGACTGGTAAGGTGCTCAGGGGAGTGAGTGTCATGGTGAAGGTGCAAAAAGTAGTCCAACCATAGTCCTTTAGTTATGTGTGCATGGTAAGGTGCTCAAGAGAGTGAGTGTCATGGTGAAGGTGCAAAAAGTAGTCCAACATTAGTCCAACAGTGCAACAGTGCAAGAATAAGGTCTAGAGACCAGCATAAATAATATGGACAAATAGGAGAATAGAGTATAATGTAGACAAGGTGATAAAAAAACTATGTCAGTGCAAGAACAGGTTGAGGTAATAGGGTTAAAGCCATTCAGTATTGTAGCAGAAGCCTGACCGCAGCCATTGATCATGTGTGCTAATATAGCATGAAAAACAGTGTACAGTAGCAGTAAAACAGTAGTGAAAACATTAGGCTGTGGACATTAGTAAAACAGTAGTAAAACAGTAGTAAAGCAGTAGTGGGCAGTCAGTACTCAAACATGGAGAGGGTGGAGAGGCAGACAGACTAAGCAGAGAAGTCTATCTCTCCTCTTCCCTTTAGTGAGGCATTGAACAGTTCAATGGCCCTGGGGACAAATGACTTCCTCAGCCTTTCAGTTGTGCATGGCAGTGAGCGAAGTCTCCAGCTGATCAAGCTCTTTTGCTTTTTAATAGTGCTGTAGAGTGATAATAATATAATAAGCTTTATTTGTATAGCACCTTTCATACACAGAATGCAGCTCAAAGTGCTTTACATTTGAAGCATGTAACAAAATAATAGTCAGTCAGTCATTATCAATCACATTTCTTCATTGCTGGGGCCGTTTATGATCCACTCAGCAACATATCAAAAATATAGAAAATGACATGTCATAAGACTGGCAGCCTTAACCCTCTTACCCCCCACAAGCACGCCATATGGCAACTGTGGCAAGGAAAAACTCCCATATTCCAGGAAGAAACCTTGAGCAGAACCTGACTTAATAGGGGGAGCCCATCTGCTTCTGGCTGGCTGCGCCCTCCAATAGCAGCAGATGTAGAATAATCTGAAAAAGTAGTCTACAGGATAAGACGAGTTAACTAAAAGCTTTCCTGTACAGGTATGTTTTCAGATCTTTTTTAAAAATATTTACTGAACTCGCCTGCTTGATGTACAGAGGCAGGGTGTTCCATAGTTTGGGGGCATAATGGATAAAAGCAGCTTCTCCACTTTGTTTGTGGAGCACTTTGGGTACGATTAAAAGATTAGAATTGGATGATCTAAGTTTCCTTTGTGGTTGATAAGATATTAAAAGCTCAGAGATATATGAAGGTGCTGTGCCATTCAGAGCTTTGTAAGTAATTAACATAACCTTAAAATCAATTCTAATGGAAATAGGGAGCCAGTGCAGTTCAGCCAACACAGGGGTGATGTGTTCTCTCTTCTTAGTCTTAGTTAAAAGTCTAGCCGCAGAGTTCTGTATGAGTGCCAATTTCTTTAGATGTTTTTTGGGAAGACCAGTGAAAAGTGCATTGCAGTAGTCTAACCTGCTAGTGATAAAGGTGTGAATTAGTTTTTCTGCATCTTGTTGAGTTAAAAAGGGCCGCACTTTGGCAATGTTTCTCAAGTGGAAATAGGCTGTTTGAGTAACTTTACTGATATGGGGCTTAAAACTTAACTCTGCATCTAAGATGACACCGAGGCTTGTTACTTTTGGTTTGACCTGGTGTGCCAAGTTCCCCAGATTACTAAGAACAATATCTCGCTTTAGTTTTGGTCCCACCAAAAGTACCTCTGTTTTGTCATCATTTAGTTTCAGAAAAATTTTGCTCATCCACTGATTAATGGAGGTTAGGCATGCAGTGAGGGAGCAAAGGCCATCTGGGTTAGTTGGCTCCACAGAAATATACAATTGGGTATCATCTGCGTAGCTATGGAAGTTTACATTATGCTGACTTATGACATTTCCCAATGGAAGCATATATAGGGAAAATAGCAGGGGACCAAGGCAGCTCCCCTGGGCCACACCAAAAGGCAAGTCATGTTTTTCAGATACATGATCTCCTAGACTGATATAAAAATCTCTGCCAGTAATGTAGGTTTGAAACCAGTTTAGAGCATTATCAGAGAGACCCACCCACTTCGCAAGGCGGTGAATTAGGATGTTATGATCAATGGTGTCAAATGCCGCACTCAAATCCAGAAGAATAAGGATTGAGACTTTGTTTGAGTCAGTAGCCAGTCTGAGATCATTGACTATTTTTACTAGAGCCGTTTCTGTGCTGTGATTTGATCTAAAACCTGATTGGAATTTTTCAAGGATTCTGTTTTCGTTGAGGAAGGTATTTAACTGATTACAAACAACTTTTTCAAGTACTTTGCTCAGGAACGGTAGATTTGATATAGGCCTGTAGTTGCTCAGATTGGTATGGCCGAGATTTGACTTTTTAAGTAAAGGTTTCACAACAGCGGTTTTAAAAGCAGTTGGAAATATACCTGTTTCTAATGAGGTATTTATTACCTTGAGAATAAAGGGAGCTAAGCTATCATATACTTTTTTGAGGAATCTAGTAGGGATTGGATCTAAAACACATGTTGAGGAGCCGGTTTGAGTTATAATTTTATCAAGCTCAGATTGAGTAATATTGCTATTACTCAATTACTCAGGACCTTAATTTTGGGGGGCTGTTTTTGGGTGTACTATCAAACATATTACTTGTGCCTTGTGTTACCAACAGTGTTGGGCAAGTTACTTCAAAATCGTAATGTACTATGCATTACTTATTACTGTCATTTCAAAGTAATTTGTTACATTATAATATTACTGTCTCTGAATTGTAAGGCATTACACTACTATTGCATTACTTTTAAGTTACTTTCACCAAAATATCTAGAAATATGGATTTGCCATTCTAAATGCAGTTTATTACGCTCAATGCAGCTCATTGCTCTTCCAATGGAGGGAGATGTGGTATAGCATAATGACTGAGCTAGGCTTAAGGCTAACAACATACAGTAAGAATGCAATAGGCGCAGTGCTCATGATGCAAAACAAGGAACAATCATAGTCAGAATTTTGTTAAAAACCGACAAAAGGTCAAAGTCTGGTAAATTGTGATATACATACTGTAACTTTAAGGCCTAGGCCTGCTCAATAGAGAGCCTATTGTAAATCAAAGCTTAATAAAGACATGTCAAGATGGTGGCCTACTGGCCATTTCGGTGCCCTAAGTGAGTGGCTTTGAGTGAGTGACATTTAAATGGTAACTCAAACACCTAAAGTAAAATAAAAGTCCTATTATACAGACCATTACTGTGTGTTTTTTAACATTAATTTCTGAAGAAATGCTGTTTTCTTATAAATGGTGCACGGTCACTTTAAGAGCATTGATCTTTACGTTCTCATAATGCCCTTTTGCCAGCTCTTGTTTACAAGCCTTGTTTGTTGAGTTACATTGATAGCACAATATTAACAATAATATGCACAATGTTAAGTTGTTTTAAGCAGCCTTCATTGCTTCACATTTCGTTTTGCAAATAAAAGTGAATTATGAGCCTGGTATCCACCTAGCTATCTGAATGGTTTTTTTGTCGACTTGGCATATCATGTGCTTCATGTAGCCTAAATGCTGGGAAACGAAATATTGAAGACCCACCAATTCCATTCTACTAGTACTACGTGGTGGAGATTGAGAGAACCCAAAAAGTATCAAACTTCCATGTACCATGGTGTTAGTGCATTCTGACATTGTAAACGTTATTGATGAACAGTGAAACGCAGTTTGCAGTAAAGCTACTATTCATTGGTTACATTTGGGTGCCCCCTCTGTCCTTTGGTGCCCTACGCAAAGTGCGTGATGCGCGTGGTGGGAGCTGTGGCACTGCCAGGCTACACAATCTTTTTCTGCATTTCTATCCCTTTATTCTCTTTAATTCAAGTTCACAGCTCAAAGCTGTCATGCAGTAGAAGAACATAGTTTGTGTTTTATCAAGAATAAAAAAGATTAGCGTGGCGCCACTTTAGATGTTTCATTAAATGACTTGTGCTATTTCGCGAGGCATAGTGAGATATTTTGGTTTCGCACACAAAGTGCACTAACTATTATGTTCTTCATATCCTTGTCTCTGACAAGCTAAAAATAATGAGCGTAGGCTTATGTCCATCCCGCAAATAGAGTCCGACGTTGAGTCTGCTGCAGCCACAGTCATCTTCAACCAGTATCATACTTCTACTATTTTGCGCGGATTTTTTCTCATCTGTTGTTCTCGCGGTGGTGTTTGCGAATATGTATCAAAACAAAACAAGCGCGTAATTTTGGGTTAAAATGCATTGTAACGCGCATTACTGAAGTTTGTACCGAGTAAATATTACCCAATTTTTTTTTGTAATGCCTTACATTACCACGTTACCGCAAACAGCAATACATTACAGTAATTACATTACTTTTGTAACGCATTACTCCCAACACTGGTTACCAATAGCCTCCCTTATAGAAATTACTTTGTTTTTGAAGAAGTCTGCAAATTCTTCGCATCTTAGAGAGGATGCCTGACTGAGTGTATCAAAAGGTGTTTGATGCAATAGCCTATCAATGGTAGAGAACAACACCCTAGAGTTTCCACTGTTTTCAGCAATTACCTTAGAGAAGTGGTTCCTTCTCTCATTCCGAAT
Source organism: Alosa pseudoharengus (assembly GCF_046254945.1). Classification (NCBI taxonomy): domain Eukaryota; kingdom Metazoa; phylum Chordata; class Actinopteri; order Clupeiformes; family Clupeidae; genus Alosa; species Alosa pseudoharengus. The sequence continues at coordinate 20,651,285 of NW_027468680.1, read as the reverse complement.
AGCTCTATTATAATTTGCTATTTTTTCTTTTAGAATGGCACGGTGAACCTGTAACTTAGTTTTTCTCCATGTTCTCTCAGCTTTTCTACATGATCTTTTTAGATCATGGATATTTTCGTTCATCCAAGGTGTCAGTTTGCTACAGGGCCTTTTTTTAGTCTTTAAGGGTGCCACTCTATCAAGCATAGCGCCTAATTCATGATTGAGAGCCTCTACCATTTGATCAATGGGATGATTTAAAATATCTAAATTTATGGAGTCTATAAGAGCATTGAACTGCTGTTCTGCTCTAATGTCCAAGAGTCGCGATTTGATTGCAATTTCGGGATGAATTTTTGGAGTATGTAGTACTATATTAAAAGATACACAATAATGATCAGACATATTTATATCATTTACTGATAAGTCTGTGACTTCTATCCCTCTAGAAATGACTAGATCGAGGGTGTTGCCAAGGTTGTGGGTGGGTCCTGTAACATGCTGCTTTAGCTCTAAACTGTCCAACACATTAAGGAACTTACTGGCTTTAGCATCAGTTGTCTTATTGACATGAATATTAAAGTCGCCATTTACAATTATCCGATCATAGCTAGTGATGATGAGCGACATAAGTTCAGAAAACTGGTCGAGAAAGCCAGCCCATAGTTTAGGAGGGCGGTATAAGGTTAATAGAAGTACAGCTGGGTCAGCCTTCAGAGTGAGGGCAATGTACTCAAAGGAAGCGAATTCACCAAAGTTGACTCTAGTGCAACTATATTTGTTTGAGAGAATGGAGGCAATTCCACCACCTCGTTTGCCTTGTCTAATTGAGTGGAAGAAATTATAATTTGGGGGACAAGTTTCAACAAGAACAGCTTCGCTGTCTGAAGTCAGCCAGGTTTCAACAAGAAACAGAAAATCCAATTGTTTTTCACTAATAAAATCATTGATTGCAAAGGTTTTGGTAGTAAGTGCACCTATATTCAGTAAACCCATGTTAGCTGAAAATGCCTCTGGCTTTTGAGGAATATGCTGAGGTATGGAAAGAATATTTGTTAGGTTTCTAGTTTTAAATTTGTCTTTTCTTTTTACTATACGTTTGGTAGAAATCAACGTTGGAATAGAACTATAAGCATAAGTCATGCTATTGCATGAAGCAGCTTGATCTATGGTAGTAGTATTGTATGTTACCCTGCAGAAAACATTCTCAGACCCATCCACATGTATAATGCCATTCGAATCAATACCTGGGGGGCGTGAATCTGTAATATTTTCTACGGAATGTCAATGCCTCAGTGTGGACGCTATGTTGTCAGAGAGTAGCCTGGCTCCATGTTGGTTTGGGTGGAGACCATCACGCTTCAGCATACTGGGCCTTTCCCAGAACAAGCCCCTTAGACAATGGATGACATTCATTGTCTAAGATGTTGATCAGTTTGTTCAGGGACCTTTTGTCAGATATTGAAGTGAAGCACTCCAGTTCAGCTCCCACTACAGAGCCAGCCTTCCTTACCAACCTGTCAAGTCACCCAGCATCCTTCTTCTTTGTGCTTCCTCCCCAGCATACACCTGCATAGAAGAGGACGCTGGCCACAACAGACTGGTAGAACATCCTGAGGAGCTTGCTGCACACATTGAAGGACCGCAGGCTCCTCAGGAAGTACAGCCTGCTCTGTCCTTTCTTGTAGAGTGCCTCAGTGTTGGCTGATCAGTCCAGTTTATTGTCCAGGTGGAGACCCAGATACTTGTAGGTGCTTACCACCTCCACGTTGACCCCATCAATGGAGACTGGTAGCAGAGCGGGCTTAGACCTGCGGAACAATCTGAACATAACTGACAACTGAACAATCGCCTCAGAACAATTGCACCTGCTTAAAACTAAACACTGTCTTCAGATCATCTCACAAAGCAGTCAAAAATGAAAACACTACTGAGCAGTCATTACGCACAAAAAATGAAAAAAAAAAAAAAAATGTTCAGGTCAGCTCATATAGCTCCAGGAGATATTTGTTTATACAATACATATTGCATCTAAAAAAACAAAACAAAGCGAAAAGGTTTCATAACTCAACATTTACTGTAAATCCAGTATAAACAAAGTATTGAGAATGGGGCTTTGTGTTTACAGTTTTGAGAGAAGGATGGAAATGTTCAGAAAATAGGTTTTAGCAGTTGTGAAAAACTGTATACCGGAAAAGCAGGCATTTTAGTACTGTAAATGAGAAATACAGCGAGGTCTACAGCCTACAAAGTACTCGCTGATAGTTTCTGTTCATTGTTGATATGAACATGCCTCCAGGCCTCAGACTGCCTTACTCTGTCCTACCAACCCAGCAGTCTTCAGCTGCACCTCAATTTGTGTGACATGTTGCTAATAAGCTTAAGGTAAGATGAGCAACTCAATAGTGAGCCTCCTTTTTACTGTATTACATGTATGCATTGTGCAGAATTTCCAATGTAATCAATTATTAATGAATATATAGGGTCTGATTGAGGTGGCATTAGTTGGCATTTCAGATTTTCTCCAGAGCTGTACTTTCCTGCATTCATTACATTTTATTCAATATTCAATGTATAATTCAGTTTTTTTTATTCCCCTCGACAAAGTCAACGAGTTTTCTGCTGAAGCTTGAGCACATTTATAGGTCAGTCACCCTAATATCTGTGCCTGCACACATAAGTCAGGCATTTATTCACCATCTAAAGAGGGCTTGCACTTCCCTTTACCTATCAAGGCAGCTGTGCTTTTAAGATTAAGCAGGACAGGGTCTTGTCTCAGCTGTCTGAATAGCTCCCTCACCAGGAGAGGCTAAATCTGTGAGGAGAGTTGGGGAAGCAGCAGATGATAGTGGCAGAAAGAGGTGAAGGTTCTGTCAGTAGATGGATAAGCTGGCGAGGAAAAAATAGAAAGGCTTGAGACTGAGAAAAAGAGGAGAGTGAAAAGAAGGTAGATTAGAGAGATCAGAAGAGTTTAGGATACCCCTTAAAAAAATTGAAGATTGAGTCCCTCTTCAGGCAGTCCAGTAATCCAGTCTTGAATAAACTTGCATGACAAAATGGGGCTTCAAAACAGGAATGCCAACACACATCCTGTTAGCTCTGAGGCTAACTGAATGTGCACATTGGAATATTGGAGGGGGGTTACTGTAAAACCTATCATCTTTATATTCTCCTTCATATTCTCATCTTCCAGCCAGGGTATTAGCAAGGGAGTTTTGTGATTGGTCTCTGCCCTATTTGTATTCTTGAGGAGTTAGAGTGTGAGTCGTGCGTGAACTGCCACCCCCCATCCTCTTGCAGCGGAGGAGGTGCAGGGGAAGCGAGAGGAGGAGAAGGAAGAGGAGGATGAGGATGAGGAGAGTTCCTCCAGGACCTGTCATTTCTGATTCCTGGTTTTAAAATATGCTCCCTAGGCTTACACAGGAGTCTCTGCAGCGGAGAAAAGCCCAGTGTATTGTAGAAGATCAGACTGACCTGACCTTTGTTCAGCATGCTTGGCTCATGCATGACTGTTGTGCTCTGGATTCAGGAAAGGCCCATGGCGCAGGTCAGGTGTTCATGATAACATCAGAAGTCTGACAGGGGAAAGACAGTTATGCTTGTGGGGCAGTAGCCATTAGAGGAGCATTCTGGATTTTCCAACATAACAGTGTGTCTAGTAGCATGTTTGCTGAAAACTGTAATTTACCACAGACAATAATTTAGAGTTGTCTGTCTCCCTGACAACTTAAACTAAACTAATTTACATTGAAAAGAGAATATTTTACCTCAAAACAACTGACACATAGATATCACAGTGGGTATAGTCAAGAAATGCCCAGCGATGCATCAGAACATTAGAAATTAGGCTACATTTCTCAATATCTTTCCATAACTTTTGAGGCTTTTAGGTGATGAAGAGGCCCTTCAGGTCATACTCTGCAGGGCAGGTTGCATATCATCTTCCATTCCCAGTGATCTATTCCCCTGCATTCCTCTCACTAGATGCTGTTTTCCTCCACATTTGTTCTCCATCAACATGTTCCAATAGCAATTGACCTGAGTTGGTTGCAACCACTTGACATTCGCGTGCCTTTGCATGTTGTTCTCCATGCAGCACAGATATGCGAAGTGACACAGGCATGACAGGGCGGGTGTCAGCGGCGTTTCCTCCGCTCCTCGGCAGGGCTTTGATGTTGACGCCTTGTCGCGGTCCCCCGGTGCTGCTGTCATCTTGTCGTCTCCTCCACTCACACCCTGGGCATGACCGAGGAGCAGGACAGGTCTAGACTGACTGACAGTCATCAGGACTGGGAGAACATTTTTAAGTGAACACTGAGGCAGCAGCGGTAGCTTTGACAGCAGCTGTAGCGGTGCTGTCGCGTCTTCAAAGTAGGCATAGATGTGATACACACATGGTTAAGTGGCGGCGGCGTCACTGCAGGCAGCCTAATCGCAGCACGCAGCACGGAGGATTTTCTATTGACGCTAAAGGAGGTAATCGTGTCACAGCAGCGTACTGTAAACAGATGTGGGTAACACTCTGATGTTCTCCGTGCTCTCTGGGAGCTGTCTCCACTCACGTCAACCATCACAACAGTGTGTTTGTTTATTGAGAGGGCTATCCCAACATAACCCATATGGAGGTGTCAAAATTTCCTGAGTTCCTCTTCAAGCCTCATCTTCGTTTTCTCACTCTCACATTGGCACTGTCACGCTGTCAACAAGGAAAGTGGAAACAAAAGGCAGTCAGGGAAGCAGTGTGCCATTAGGAAAGATAAACATGGGGTTGGCAGGGAGATGAAACAAAGTGTTATCAGAGGAAAAGTCGTGTAAGTCAATAAAGTGTTTGTGTGTGTCTGTGTGTGTGTGTGGGGGGGGGGGGGGGGCTGTCAACAAAGCTGAGAAAGCAAGATTGAGAGAGAGAGAGAGAGAGAGAAAGATGGTGAAATCCATTGCCACTATTCATTCATCCACACACTTTCAGTGAAAGTGCAAAGACTGCTGCTGCCTTCTTTCATTTCCAGACTCCTTCCAGACTCCCAGTTGACAGGTGGTGGGCTTTTGAAACAGTACAAAGTCGGCCAGGTGGACCTGTTCCACCACTGTAGAGGAAAGCACACTCTCCCTTAATCTGAATTCCATAGAATGATATAGAAACTACCAGTGAGATGGACTTTTCATCCCGCCACACCGTGGGATGCCTGCAAGCTAAAGACGGCTACTGGACTTGGTGGTAAAAGATGTTGGAAAAAAGTTGCTGAAGTATTGAGCTGTAACACCTGACCTCTTGTGTGAAAAAGAAGTTATATTTTTGGCTTATGTTGACTAAGACATGTAATGACATCAGGGCAACACTTTTCTCCCAGCCAGCTGCATGACTACAACATCAGACAAAGTTGCTGGACCTGCCTGGCGGGAGAAACGAGATGTGGCAGAGTATCAGATGTATCTCCGCACTCTATTTGTGGGTGCTTCCCTTAGCCATCTTCACGGACAGATAACACCTAGTAGCCCAGCCAAGAGGGTTTGAGTCGAAAGAGTCAAAAATAAAATCTGCCAAACGTTGTAATCATCACATGCTGCACCAAGGCAGCCAGCCACAGGAGCATTCCCTTTAAACTCAAATCTATTGAGATCCTGTCAGCTGACCTGCCCACCAACTACAGAATGTTTAGACTGTGTGGTATCAGGGCAGACTGAAGTGAACTAGACTGTGATATGAGTAGACAAAATTAGGAAAGAAGGGGTGAAATTATCTTCATTTACTGGAGAGGTCAAATAGAGAGAACGCAAGGATGAATGAGAGCAGTGCACAAAACAAACAAACAAAACTATCACTTGGCTCTGATCTTGCCCTCCTCAATCAAATGGACCATACATGCAATAACTTATAAATCCACACCGATTTCATCTGGTCAACTCGCTTTTATACCAGCACTGAGGGGAACAGGCCGAATGACTCCACTGTGGATGCCTGCAGCTGTTTCATGGATTTTCTCTTAGTTTGGAGTTTTTTAAGGGGTCTTGTGTGGATTAGGGCAAGGGTCTCCCATATCTAGCTCACTTGTTATTCATCCCTCCCACCCTCCCTCTCTCTTCATGGATGAAAAGACATCAAGTAAACTTAGATGTTGAACAAACCGCATGTTCTGGAAGCTCCAAAAGACTTTGTATGGTGGTGGTGGTGTTGAGAATGCATCTGGCTGATTACACATTCAAGCACAGCAGCAACCAAATAAAAGAAATACAGGGCAGGGTGTCTCTCTGCTAGCCTCACTCATTTTGTGCCAACAACAAACAACACATTCCACGAGTGGATCGATCCACATAACATAAATCAATGTGTGAGCAGGACAGTGGAGAGGAATACCAATGAGAACTGCTTTTATGTTTATAGTTTTCCTGGGACCAACACCCACATTTGTAGCTGTACATTTTTGGATGAAATCAATAGGCCAAATCAACTTTGTCCTCCGGAAAATGCCTGTGATTACTTTGATGCAGAGACATTTTCAGTTAAAGAATAGTATTGACTAATACTGCTTTGTTGTTGCAATGCATTAAATATACACAGCTTTTGTTTTAGGAGTGTACGTATCAAGTTTAAAGTGAGCTTAAAGTGAGCTTTGTCATAGTGAGAGGAATGCTGAGGGATACCTGTGCATATAGCATTACTGAGTGAAAGGCTTGGCCCATACTGTGAAACAAATGATGAGAGAGAGAGAGAGAGAGAGAGAGAATAATAGCTGCAGAATTAGTATAGCCTGCAGAGGTGTGTTTGGCCTCCAACCCTCTGCGGGCTGATTTTCCATAGACGCTGTCATTACAGATCATGCTTGTTAGCAGTTCATAAATGCTTTATCCATCTCATCATGTGTGTAATGTGAGACTCTGTGGCATACAGTATACTATAATGACAGTGTCTCAGGGGCCATGTTCAATCAAGCCTGACCTGCTGTCCCTGTGGATGGCTGTCACTCTCACTTGTCTCTCTATGCCTCACATGTTCCCTCTTGTGTATTTCCATGTGTGTTTCTTTCCCTCGCTGTGTCTCTCTGTGTGCATCTGTGTGTTTACATACAACAATCCTTCACTGATTTACATTGACATCAACTCTTAATTCCAGTCCAATCATAACTCATGTACTGGTATTTATCTACCAGATTTTTTAGATTCCAGGCAGAGAACAGTATGCATAAGTGGAAAAAAGCAGTGATATGTTATGCAGAGTATGTGCTATGGAGATTACTATGTCTAGTACAAAATACAAAGGTAAACAGCAATATAAATGTACACAAATACTACAAAAATATGTACTACAAATACTACAAAAATATTTTTGAAAGAACATAAAACCAGACACTAAGATAATATTTGTAGAGGCTATTATAGCCAATAAAAAGACTGTCTGAGTGTCGGTTGCCATGTTTATGTTAGTGTTTATTTACATAACATCAGTTAGTTATTGCTTGTCCAAGCGGCCACAGCTCTACAAAGGCACCAGCTGCCCATATGGACGGACTCCAAGTTGACTTCAAAGTACAATGCCATACATATAATATCAGTATTGCAAGTTGTTTGCGCATGTCTGTGAGTGAGTATGATCATGGCTTCAGTCCTCTGCACACTTGAGTGGGAGACCTGCTGCCTACTATTCTGACACCTCAAGCCTTCCACAAACTGTACTTAAGGACAGCTATGGGAAAGAACCATGTGGTGATACACTTCAATCAAACAAACTAGGGAATAAAGTCAGTTATGAGAGAGCATATTTTAATCAGCTCAGTCCACTACCTCCTTTTAGAATGGCTTTGAGCTGTTTCATTTCCAATTAAAGTAAAACACTGAAACGGCAGTTTCCAGAATCCCTCTGGCTTCCATTCACACTGCACACACACAAACACACACACACACACACACACATACACACACACACACACACACACACACACACACACACACACAGAGACACTCATTATTTTACCCCTTCAATGCCAATTTGACACTAGCATACACATCTACACAGGCAAGTCATACATATTAAAATCTTTTTTTTTGGGGGGGGGGGGGGGGGGGGCTTGCTTCTCCTCATTCTCCTCTTTTTTTTTGGCTCAAATAAAATGAAAAGCCTCTAACAGAAACACACACCACGCCTGCTCTCCGAGACCCCAGCAGTCGTTCGCTGCATTCTGTAATCCCCACAGTGGGAGCGGCGCGCTGTTGGTTCGTTTGTCTCCCTCCGTCCACGTGGCTTTTAATCCGGCTTCGGTCAACAGGGACTGTGTGGGCAGAACAGAGGCGAGAAGAACAGAGCTGAGCGGATCAGACCCACAGCGGAGGGGAGGCAGGACCCAGGCAGGGCCCAGGCACATCGTCCCCTGATGAGTGTGTTCAGACCTCCAGTAAGCATGGCTCATTGACACAGAGGATGGTTTTCACCGTACACAACTGTACAGTGTATATTTCACTCAGCACACATCATTGCCTCTGTTGTTTGATGTGATGATGACCCAGCGTATCCTCCAGCCTCGGGTGACTGGTCTTGGCTCACTCCTCACAGTGCATTTGAAGTGTGTGTCTCTGTGTGTGTGTGTGTGTGTGAGTGAGAAAGTGTGTGTGTGTGTGTGTGTGTGTGGACTGGACTGGACAGAGAGACGTTTGATATAGGCAATTATTTGTGTTGTCACCGCGCAGAATGTATGGACTCCAGAGTGACGGCCCAGCGTCATCAATTCAGTGCGTGTGTACACCAGAAGGCCGAGGCCCTCCAGAGGGGCCTCCTGTCTCTTAAATCTGTGATGTGTTATCGCTTGTGAGCCTGCCTCTGAAGATGACTTAGCTGGCTGGGCGGCAGCAGAATTTGCCCTCTCCTTCTCTAGCGAAAATAAATATATAACAGTTATATGATATGACAGTATATATCAAGTACAAAGATGATATGATGACACTACACACGTTTTTGAAATCCAGTAACCGTATGTTTAGTACAGTCAGAGCTAAACTATGATTGAAAGAACTGCACTGGGAACCCGGCCAGTATGCAGCTGAAGCTGAAAAAGCTGTATTGTAATGCATCTACTGTCTACAAAATGGATCACATAGGAGATTGAGAAATGTTGTTGCTATGATTTATTCCACTGGTGTATTTGATGTTTTTATTAAATGAAAATAGCATGTTGTGTGGAAGATATGTGTATGTGTGGGTTTTGGGCTCTGTCCTTTGATAAATGCTGTCTGTGTTGGCTCAAAGCAATCTCTTCCCCCTCTGCTTGGACACTGCTGATGGCAGGAAATGAAGGGAGCCCTATCACAGAGTAATAACAAGACAGTGATGAGGATCAAGGCGGCAAAACAACCTGCCTGAGAATCCCTCACTCCAGGCCCTCGCCCACCGCCACTGCCGACCCTCCCTCCCTCCGGTTCTCTAACCAGGGGAGGTGTTCCTCAAATGAGCTCATTAATGGGCTCCCATCAGTGACAAGCTAACATGAGAGAAAATCTCATTTTGGACTGCCAACCATGTGGCATACAGGCTAGTGTGAGGTGGTGTTGTTGTTGGTACGGTGGTCTACCTCCTCTTTGACTTAGTGCTGCTGAAGATCTAATTCTAGTCTTGGCATAATGTAGCACAAAGACTTATATCTTATGGTATGAGATGCTGTGCTATGACAATCTAGCTCCTCCTGCTATCCACAGACATTTATTGCTGAATGCTTATGCCACCATGATGTGTTTGCAGATGAAATTGCTACGGGCATCAATGAGCATGTGCATGATATATGTAAAGGCCACAGTCCATTTCTCTACACACGTCACATGACACATATGGCCTATGTCAGAGCATATCTCAGTGCCTCCCGCAAGAGTGATTTGTCTCTGGAAAGGGCTGGGGAGAATTCTCTACGGGAACACTTCCTGCTGGATGTGTTACAGTATGTGCTTACATGGGTTTTCTATTTCCTTTGATGTAAATGATGACAGCATATCAAACTGCAATGAAAGTGCTCTTTCAACCTGGCCACCAACCATTGATGAAGAAGTGCAGCCAGAGAACCCTAATACAATTGCATGAGGGTGTCACAGTGGCATCTTGTGGATAAGCTCAACACAGCAGTTAATCGGTGATGTACTGACTAAATTCAGGTGGTCAGCTGTTTTGAGATCTAAATGAATGGTTGCATATCACAACAAGCACAAATCAATATCAGTATCGACATGTGTATTCTCTCTCTGATTACTCCAAAAGAGTCTGGTAAACAAACACCAAAAATAAATACTTGGGATTAGAGATGGGAAATGAACCCTTCCAAAAACAAATGAGCTAATATGCAGAGCTTTTTTATTTTCATATTAAACACATATTAAATGTATTAAAAATCCAAAAGTATTTCTCATCAGTCAGATTGATCCTCCTTCAGCAAAGGTTCGTCCAGTGACGCCCTGGTGAGCTGCCTGGTGGAGGACAGGGAGTCCTCTAGCACCCCCATGCGCTGCTCAATGGTCTTCACCTTCACCAGGAGCTGCTCCAGGGACCTCAGGCACTGGCAGATGAGGCGTCCCCCACACTTGCTGCATACCTGCCCAGAGGTTGTGGAAACGGATCATTCATCAGTCACATAGAACCATTTTGACCAGCATAATCACAACAGCATTACAACCACTCTACTACCACTCAGAGTATTCCAAAATCAGTGTGCCTTAACAACGCTCAAGGTTGCTACAAGGACTCCAAGTCATGATGTGATTTGTGCAATTTTGTAATACATTTTTGTACAATTGTTGGAGCTATATTGTAATATGATAGAAACTAGATGTAATATGAAAAAAACCACAACATTTTGTCCTGCAACTTACCCGTTCAAATTTAGACTTGATGGTCCAAAGGCAAATTACGAACATAACAAAACAGGCAAGTCCAATAATGAAGCATGCACAGCTGCTTTCCAGCTCTGTGGTGACCACAGCAGGTGTAGAGAGCACCTCCTGCAGCCCCCTCTCTCGATGTGACTCTACTGCTAACACTTCTGTTCCCAGTCTGTACCATGCCGGGTGTTTGCAGAACTCATTGCCAACATTTTCACAAACCATCTTGGAGTGAGGGCCAAGGTTGTTTATCCAGTTATTGTGTTAGCTAGAAATGACATGTAGCCAAATCATATCTTGTTCTAGAATGTCATGCCTATTTGTCATTTGGTAACCTTTATGATGTCACAGCAAGTCACTCTTGAACTTACTCAGAGTTGCTGTGGGTAGGCTACCTGATCTGCATGGGTTATCTGCATGATTACGTCACAAAATACATAAAATACATTCTGATTGGTCTATTAGCCGTTGCACTTCAAGAATTTCATTGGTCAGAATGTTGTTTGCTGTTCGATAATTAGCCTGAGTTTATTGTTTTCTGTTGAAGGACCCAACATACAGGAAGGAACGCAAGTGTCTTTGAAATAGCCTACTGAACTAGCCGGCAAGCCGCTCAAACACCAATAGGCCTACCTACCGTTTTTGTAATATAAACAAATAAAACATTTGTTGCAGTATTAAATTGCAAACTTCTAGCTGTCAATCCTTGAAATACAGAACTACCAGCTAGCTACTACACATCGCTGTAGGCCTACTGTCTTACTTATAGGAACGTCACCTATTATCAACCATCCAGTAGGCCTATTTCCAACCTCTTAGTGTAGTGTAGACTATAGTCTATGTCACTTAATAGGTAGCCATCAAACATCGATGTACGTATTTCCAACCTCTTACATCACTTAATATTCATTTCTATACAAACCAAGACGGCGGATTCCTAAAGAAACACAAAAGCACCCACACCATAGGTGTATCTAAATTAGCAATGTAGCCTACCAAAAAAAATACATGTTACCATGACTCAAAGAGCTGTAACAGTGTTGAAGGCTGCGTGTACAAATCCGCTTGGAGCTCCAGTGGAAATTTGAATTGCGAACTTCTAGCCCAGTGGTTCTCAAATGGGCAAGTAAAGGGGTACGTGAAGGCACTCCAGGGGGTATGTGAAATTTAACCCGTAGAAGCATTGACAAGGTGCGTCAAAAAACACACCCTTTCTTCTCTGTTACATCACAGTAAAATTCCAAGAGTTAAAATGACAGAGTAGACTGTTATTGACTCTAATAGAGTTACATTTACTACAGTTGGAGTAAAATGTACTCTAGCATATTAGTTAAACAACAGAGTTAAAATCACAAGAGTTAATCATCCACCCCATTTTCTCATTTGGACGCCATTTTAGAAATTTCTTGGGAGATGTTTGCCTAATTATTATTTGAATATTATTCATAAAAGAAAGTGTTTTCTTCTGGTTTATTCCAAAGTCATTCGGTAGCGTTAAGATTTTTTTTCTGGACTAGGCTACTAAAAAAATACTTGCAAGTTTGTAGGCTAGCATGTGCTACAGTAAAATAGGCAAATACTGCTAAGCTATCACCCATAAACCAGGCTATAAACGGAGTTTCTGTTATCAAGCCTATAGCTGTTCACAAAGAATAGTCAAAGCGAACAAACATTATAATATTATTATTATTATTATTGTATGTTTGTTACATGCAAGTGTGTAAGGGCTCAGGCAAATTACTAACTGGCGGAACGTGCCCTCGGGCATCTCAGGTCAGAGACGAACGTTAGTAGCCTATCACCCACTTCCTTCCATTTGAGAGAATGCAGCGACGCGACGGAGCCTGGTTAGAATCTCTCTGAACTGCAGTTGAAGGTGAGTAGATGTTCATATAAAATACACTTACAAGAGATTTATTTCACATGTTCTGTAGTATGCCTCGAAAATGATAAACGATAAGCGGTGACGCGAAAGAGGAGTGTAACTTAATGTAAATGTATGGTCAAGATATCATTCTGAAATGTGTTGACCTTCAGGGGCTAACGTTAACGTTAAGTTAACTGCTAACGAAGGTTGAAAGTTAACATGAACGTTAACGTTACCTCTGTGTAACATGAGGTACATGTCAATTCGTGCTCCTGTATTGTACAATGCTATACGTTTTTTTTATCATGTTAATATTTACTCAACCAAATATGATACCAGTATAATCGTCTTTAATGGTCAACATTGACTTGGTTAGCCTATCAGCCAACGTAGCTCTCATTGGCAGCTTAGCATAATGCAAATCAGATATCAAATAAAGGCTACGGTTAGCTTAATGAGGTAACAGTTACTGTTGTTAGCTACTTAACATTAACGGTCATTAATAGGGCAAATTAGCTTAAAGTTCATGCTCTACCAAAAAGCTTGTTTCACGTAAAACAGGCATCCATAAGCATGAATTTGGCCTTCACTAGTTGGTTATTTCAGAACTAGCTGCATTAATTTACTATCAAGGACATGTGCTGATTGCTGAATGTGCATCATTGATAGCAAAGAAGACACATGTTCAGTGCAAAGTGCCAACAGGTGCACGTGCCACATTTACTAGTTTAGTCAGTGTCATTGAGATAGTTGTTACCTGGTTTGTTTTAAGAAAGTGTTTTAAAAGTAGTGTTGATTTTGTCTGAATGTTTGATTTTATGTTTTCTCAGGATGTTGGTGAAAATACCAGACCAGATACATTAAAATGGTGGAAACTGATGCCACTCTAGAGGATTTCTTTAACCAAGGTATTGATTTATTCAATTGTTGCATTGTTTAAGTCTATTGTCAGTTTTTTTTTGTAATGTTCTGTTAATTTTTATTTTAGTGTTCATGAAATTTGAAGCCAAACACCAAGCTGGGCTAAAATGTATGATGAGTTTGGTACAGAAGATTGACAACTATGTGTCTGAAGATGTGGTGAAGGATCCAAATTGTGGTGTATTAAAGCTGAAGCCTGCAGAAGATGATGGTGAGTTGTAATATGGAATGTAGTTAAAACTTGGTACAAGTTTTGTGAATATATCAAAAGCAGTTGCAACACATTGTTTTGATGGAATGCCATTCTGTGGGGTTTGTGGATGTTGATTATGTCCGTCTTTGAGCCTATTTAGTGTTTACAAATCTCAGCCATCAAAGACTACATGACATACAGCCATCACAGGTACTGGACATGACTATATTACTGATTTATTCTGTCCTCTGCTTTGTAGTAGATGCATTATGTGATTCAGATGACACCACTGCCTTGTCTCCAAATAAGCCCAAGGGAGATGATGGGGTAGAGCAAGTAAGTGGCATTTTTTCCCTAGTTAAATATTGGTAAAATCTTTATGCTGCCCATTAACACAAAGGTAACCTAAACTGAAACCCACACTGAGGTATTTTTTTCTTTTTTCAAAAAAATTCCACACTCAGATCTGTGCAAAATGATCTTTTTATTCTAGATTTCGGTCATAGACCCTCTTCAGGAATCCTGAAAAAAGCCTATGACCGAAAGCTATATAAAAAGATAATTTTGCACAGATGTGAGTGTGTGGATTTGTCATGCTGTGCTTGACTTTTGACTTTAAATCCCAGCATCTCCACCACCAGATGAACAGTATTTTTTGTCTCTTTTAAATTATTGAACTTGAAATTAAACCATTTCATAAGTATTTCTGCATACAAATTGTAATGAATCTGTTTAAGATCAAATACATTGTTTACAGTGCACTGAATTTCACATTGATCTCCATTTCTCAAGGTCACCGAGAACTGTCGGTACAGGGGGAAAAAAAACAAAACAAAAAAACAATCGGATTCACTTAGCTCGAGATGCTGCAGCCAGGAAGCTACTGCGCTACACTCTAGGGGCATGTTCCTGAGCCCCAATGTTCATGACCCCAGAGTGTAGCGCTGTAGCTGCACAGTCGCTTTGGCTGCTGGCTGTAGCAACTCGAGCTATGTAAAACCGATTGTTTTCGTTTTACATACTCAGTGACCCAAGAAATGGAGATCTATTTGGAAAATCGCTGGATTTCCCCTTAATGCTGGAACTCACCCTACTTTACACTGTTTTATAGGAACATTTCTATGATCCAGCCAGCGGTTCAGGGTACCTGGCCTGACGTATTGAAAGCCTCAGGAACCACAAAGTCCAGCACACAGTGAACATAATGGAGGACCAGCTTCTGAAGATGTGCCCGAGCCAGTCCTGAATGAAGAACAGCTGAGAGAGGCGGTATCTCTAATGAAGCATTCTTCTGATGAAGAAGTTGTGCGGCTGAAGGTGAACGTTTGATTATCGTCAGAAAAAATGGTCCATGACCCTCAATCACCTCATATGCTTGCAACATTCTCTCGATTCGTGGATGTAATGGATCAGATAGAGCAAGACTGTGTTACTGTTTGGTGAGATTTCAGCGAACCTTCTTGAGAGGTGGTCAACTATGTTCAAAGAGAAGACTATTAAACAGAGTAAAGGTCTTTCTTCCTCCAGCATCGAACTACAAAAAAGGATCCAGGTAGCAGAATCACCACATGGGCGGTGTCCTGGTAGAACACTCAGGTTAAAGTGTGGTGAGACTGGGTGTTTCAGGGTGATTTTCTGGCTTTTAGAAAACATTTGGGAAGGTTACATGAGTATAGCGTTAATAATGTTCATATTTTGGAAAATAACTGTAGTGAACACAGAAGTAATGATTTGGCGGTAGATTTTGATACAGTGGTTCCTGTTATGCATTCTGCTGTACATGAGATACAGGTTAAGGAAACTATTCAGTTTTTTGAGTGATAAGCAAAGTGTTGAGGAAATGAATCATACTTTAAGTCATCTTGAAAATCTCTTCTAGGCCCCATCCATTGGATCATGCCTTAGGTATGAGCTGCACCAGGCGCATAACTGAAGCGTTCCGTTCGCGACGTGTAACATTCATTTTAAATGGTCTATTTTTTTCGAACGTACGCGCCGCGATCACGTCTGTTGTAGCTACCTCCATTGATTATAGTGGCAGCTAATTGTTGCAGCAGACGCTATGCGAACGTAACGCTTCAGTTACGCGCCTGGTGTAGCTTCACTGTTAGAATGTGTGGACTTAAACATGTTGGTGATGCTAGAATGTTTCAGTACAGACTGTAGAGTGAGTAAAATTGGTATGTAAGCTAATGTATCACTAACAACAACTTGATATTATGTGTTCCATTTGATGCCAAATGTGTTGTACATGCATTTACAAAAGAAAAAAAAAATTGAAACTTTTTAAACTTTTTATTATATTGTATATTGATACATTAACTTAATATTTTGTAATAAATATTTTTTCAATAATTTGTCTGTATGTCCTTCAGATTTTGTAGAACTTGATAAAGGGTAAATAAAGACAAGCAAAATGGTGACTCTAGCAAGAGTAGCTGGGAATAAACTCTGAATAGAGATAAAGATTACCCCATTAAGAGTAAAGATGACTACTCTGGAAAGAGTTGTTGGCTTATAGAGTAGATTTTTCTTTACTCCCTGTGGAGTTTATCTTGGTGATTTTCCAACTCTCTATAGAGTAAATTTAACTCTGAAAAATGTGCTCTAGGAGAAGAGTCAAATTTACTCTCTGTGGGGTGGGACCAATGGGTCTCTATGACAGAGTCAGAATCGACTCTATTAGAGTCGAAAACAACTCTGTCAATTTTACTGTGATTGCTCCACAACTGTTTATAGCAGCAGCGAGAAGCCTTTAATGTGTCACAGAGCAGAAGTGGGGCTTTCCAACGAGACCACGCACTTGTCTGTACGTTAAAGTATGAAGATTATACAAATCATGAAATTAAATCAAATTCCATCATATTTACAGTCTCTGCGTTCACCTGCGCACCCATTACTCTCCTTTGAATTAGGCTACTCGCGAACCCGTGAACACATAGATATGCGCAGATGAAAGAGTAGACACAGAGCTATCATTTGATACCAAGTACATCCTTCTGGGTTATAAAACAGACGAAGTGACAGCAAAATAATAACTTCATATAGCTCGACTTACCTCACGTTTTTGTCTGTTTTTCTCTATGGCAAAGAATGTTCATAATCCGGTTTTGAGATCCTAGCAAATTCCTGCATGGCATTCAATTCAAGGCTCACATTGCATCCCAATTTGTTCGACAAAGAAACACCTTTTTTGCCTTTACTTTGTTTATGGCAACACAGTTAAAAGTTGTAGAGAATCATGAGTGCAGACAGGCACACACGTAAACTCGGGTCAAGTCAGGTCAGATCAGTTCGTGTTCCAGATATGGAGCGCAGAAAGGTCATAAATAAATAAATAAATAAAAAAGGCATTTATTTCTGTAAGGCGCACACCACATATGTCTGTAAATTGCTCAGCCCCAGAGAATCCCTCCACCGTGGCAATGATATTGCTAGATTCATGACAGTCTGCCCTACACACACATGAAATGCATGTAGAGCTATGAGCTTGCTGTGGTGAGATACATGTCAAAATATAATATTTTTTATTATACGCTTTTTATATTTTAATCCTTTAGTATTAATACATGAAATGATGGCAGATATGGATAGCCTAGACTCTGCTGGAAAAAAGCAATATATAATATGTGTGTGTGGCACTTAAAATGACCAGAATAAATCCTTATGAATAAAGGTAGGAAAAATGCCCTAGAAAAAACTAAGGGTTAAAATATACATATATTTAAAAAGTAGAATCCATGCAAAAATACTTAAAAACACAATTATTTAATAAATATTTCAGGAAAGTATAAGTTGTATGTGTATGTGTGTGTGTTTATTAGTTCCAAAGTTTAATAAATTAGACACTGATGGCACAGTGCTCTGTTTTAAGTCTTTTTTTCTCAACTAAAAATGCTTTGCGCTGGTTAGGGGTACTTGGCTGAAAAAATATTTCACAGGGGGTACATCACTGAAAAAAGGTTGAGAACCACTGTTCTAGCCTGTCAATCCTTGAATACAACTACCCAGCTAGCCACCAAAACATGCAGTCTTACCTAGGCTACCGTTTGTAATTTAAAGAAAACATTTGTTGCAGTAGGCTCCTAAATTGCAAACTTAGCCTGTTAATATATAGGCTACGGCTCTTCTATTTCTTATTCTGCAGTGCCACCTAATTATATATATATATATATATATATATATATATATATATATATATATATATATATATAAATATATTTATTTTTTTCCCTTTTTTATCGCTTACAGCAAGTAGCTAAATTAAATGTGTGTAATCGGTCGCGTATGTAACTCTTCTCGACTTATACTTAGTTAAATTTAACATCCCCACAATTTAAATGAGAAAACCATGTTAACAAATTACCTACGACGGACCTTACACCTAGGGAGAGGGGGGTGTAATTTAAGTCATAGCTTAGTGTTACCTGAGCCCGTCTTTGGATTCTTTGGTGTTAACGCTGAAACTATTTAGAGTGGTGCAACCCGATACATTTTAGTAGCTCGTAGTGCCAGTTTACGTTAGAACTAAGCTAAGATGGAAATTACTTTCAACTGGTGCAACCGGCTGCAGGATATAGAGCGACCAACTTTTTTTTGACCAGCATTGATTATGCGTGACACAGTCTCAATTTGCGGGACGCATGAATTGGGCCTCAAACGCTGTGCGCACACGCGCTACGCGGGACAGGTGGTCACCCTAATATATAGACCCTTTCAAGAGAGTTCCATTATCAGCATCATAGTTGGCCCCACAAGACTTCCTTTTTAACATTCTGGGAAGGGTTGCACCAACAAGGATTAAGTCTTAACCTGGATTAAATCAAGGTTTATCCATTAATCCAGTTGCACCAAACTTTAAATCTAGTTTAAAAGTAATCAAGATTACATTTAAACCATCCTTTTAATCTTGGCTTAGAAATTAATATAAACCTGGATTAATTTTAACCCTGTTGCTCAACTGCTTTAAACTCAGATTTAAATTTCAGTTAGGGATTAATTTTAAACCTACTGCTGAGGTGGTTTACATTTCTGAAATGGCTGCATATATCAGATGGTTTGAAGAAAATAGAGTCCCACGAAGGAAAATTAGAGACCGTCTCAACCCAATGGAGTTTTATGATGATGAGGAATTTTCAAAGAGGTACCGTTTTAACAAGGAATCTGTCCTAAGGTTAAATGAAAAAACCATGTACGCAATCAAACATGGCAGTGACCGGAATGCAGCTATACCACCTTTGCTCCAACTACTGATAGCCCTGCGGTTTTATGCTACCGGTTGCTTCCAGATGGTGGATGGGGACCTTTTTGGAGTGCATAAATCAACCGTGAGTAGGATTGTTGAAAGGGTATCAGAAGCCATTGCAGCTTTAAAAGACCAGTATGTCAGATTTGGCCCAACAGGAGAAACATCAGCTGGTTTTTATAGAAGAGCTGGTTTTCCTGGAGTGCTGGGAGCAATTGACTGCACTCATATCCCCATTAAAAACCCTGGTGGAGAAAATGGTGAGCTTTTTCGCAACAGAAAGGGCTACTTCTCTATTAATGTTCAGGTTGTGTGTGATGAGAAGGCCCTTATCACCAACATTGTAGCCCGGTGGCCAGGATCAACTCACGACAGCAGGATCTTTGATAATAGCCACCTCTGTGCTCTAATGGAGAGAAATGCATTTCAAGGCCACCTAGTAGGTGACAACGGATATCCCTGTCGCACATACTTGATGACGCCTCTTTTAAACCCTCAAACACCAGCGGAGAGACGATACAATGCCAGCCACATTGAAGCAAGAGGTCTTGTGGAGAGAGTGTTTGGAGTTTGGAAACGAAGGTTTCCTTGCTTACATGATGGACTTCGAACAAAGCTAGAGACAACATTAAAAGTCATTGTGGCAGTAGCAGTGCTGTACAATTTCGGAAAGAGAGTTGGAGATGAGCTGCCAGAGGAGGCTGAAGAGGATCCCCATGAGGACCGTGCACATGGCCAAGAGGAGCATGCCACGGCTAATGGAAATGCTGTTCGAAGAACCTTGATAGATAACCATTTCACTGCATAGTTAAGGTGTGTATGATCAGGTTTATAATAAATCTATGTTCATATAACATATATAATCTTAAAATAATCATGTGCATATTCAAGCAGTTTAATGCAATAGTAGTACAGTGTTAACTTTATGTTCTTGTGTGTTCTTTTTGTTTAGGTCATGGGATTCAGCACTCATGTAGCCACCTATGCAGCCTACCTGCCTCTTACAAACATTTGCAGCCCAGCCACCTAACCACCTGCTGGCTGATATGCAGACATCTATTGTTTTCATTTATTACTGACCATTGATTAAAGACAGGAATCTGTCTACGAAGTCTAAAGAGAGAGTTACATGTTTTTTTTTTTCACCTTAAAAATATGCTCTGATATGGTTGCCTTCATTCCACTGCAATTAATATAAGAACAGAAGTGTAGTATATTGAAATTCACAGAGTAATTAGAACTGTTCAATCAATAAAAATATTTAATTATTTTAAACAGGTCAGATAAATAAATAAAACAACACATTCTCAATTGATATACATAGGCCTACACTTCATTGAAAAGCATCTCCACTGGTTGTAAACCTGTCTTGAGTGTATCTTTTTGAAGCTGCAGTACTTCCTTCTGTAAAACAAGCACTTCTCTCTGCAATATTGCATTTTTAATTTGAATCATATTTTTCTCTTTCTCCAATTTCAATACTTCAAAATGATATTCAGTTAAGTCTCTCTTATGCCTCTTGCTGTTTGAGGGGCTGATTGGAGCTGAACAGACTGATTTCGGGGACAGGGTTGGTCCCTCGCAGATACTTTGTGTCCAACCCAGTCTCACGTCTGAACGTGTCACTGTCACGTTAATTAATCTATTGGGACGTGTTGTGTAACACGTTTCCTTGTTAAAAAACGTGTTGAGCAGGACGTAATTATCGTGTTACTATCACGTTGTATTTCGCTTTCAACGAGCCAACAGAACCACGTCATCTGTCAAAAAAGCCTGACCTCACAAAATGGCGAGAATGTTATTTGATGCTTTTGACGTGCAGTTTCACACTCTTAAGCCTGCTTTGAGTTGTGGGTTAGAAGGAGCCACCTTCTAGCTAGCAGTTTTAGAAGGCTGAACCCCAGAATCCAGAAACAAGAACCGAGCAGGGACGGAGAAAAAAGAAGAATCCAAATGGGAAATGAGGTGAGCCTTGCTACTGCCGCTAGCATGATCATTTTGCTAGCAATTGAGCAAAACATTTTAAAGTTGATTTAACATGAAATAGTAGCCTATGCATGGGCAATACTGTGAATTCAGAGTAGGCTTGCACAATTTATAATTTAGCTAACGTGCATGATGTAATGTTACATTAATCTGTAAAACAGCTGTTGTCTGTGTAAATTAACATTGTAGCCTAATATTGTTAGTGTGGGCTACAGCTAACAGCTGGGAGGTAGCCTATCAGCCAGGCATGTATAATCGATAATCATGATGAACGTGAATAGATTTCGTTGCGAAAACGCGCATTGTTTTAGGCCACATATCAGGTATAAAACAATTGTATTCTGATACAGCAGTTCTCCAGATGTTAGATATTCACTTATATTATAATATAATATTGTATTTCTTTAACCTGATTAAGAGAGGGGTTTAATTCAATAGAGAATTGCAATGTGTGTAGCCCATAATATTAGATATTAGATTAGGCTAGATTTAGATTAGATTCAACTTTATTGTAATTTAAAAGAGTAGTACAGGTACAGAGCCAATGAAATGCAGTTGACATCCAACTAGAAGTGCAGTTAGATAAATAGGCAAGTTTTCCAGATGACATGTGTACAGTGACAGAAATAGCCTATACAGTGAATATGGAATGTGTGTCTAGACTATAACAAAACAAATTGATAATAATACATAATAATGATAATAATAGCAGTAATTACAGTAGGCCACTGGCATTGTTGTTGGTGACGTGTCTGTTTCCTATTGTTCCATGCCACTCTCCTACTGTCTCAATATCTTAGCAATATCTTAGTTCAATTCAATGTCTTATAATGGTAAAAGATGTGGACAAATACATGATATGATATACAAATAAATCGTTGTTCACGACATGTTATGGTTAAATTATCGGAATGAGTGCGATGGTGATGCAATCCTGCTTTTCAATTAGTTGAGATGGTGTTTGACATTAAATTATAAGCAGGTCAGTTTCACATAATAAGCTATTTGTTTCTTTGGGTCTGGGTAATTCATGTGACAAAAAATTCTGTTATAGGCTTCTACCGTTTTTCTGAAAAACAAAGCAGTACAACAACATTTCTATCTCCAAAATAATGCATTGTACGCATGTGTGTACTACGTACATGTAGTGCATGCAGCTTTTAATGTCCAAAGTAGCCTATACTGATTTTCCTGCATAAAAACTACAAATACTCCTCCAAAACTACAGTGTTGACACTTGAAGTTGTGGAGTTATATTTTAGTAGCCTATTCTATAATAGAATAAATACCCACATCAGTTTTACCCTTGTCTCACCTGTATACAACATATGTCTATGAATTGCAGTAGTGATCAAATGAAAAAGGAAAGAAAGGTGTCCTGATGTGTTGTTTAGGGATGGTCCTGCAATGTTTTCTCGACATATCTTTATGTCTTTTTTTTCTCCCCTCTACTTATGTTTTCACAGATCCTTGCTCCTGATATCCTGATGTATGGGTTGCACTTCATTATATGACTCCAACAGAACACTCACAGAAAGGAGAGTGGTGTCAAACTACAAGACAGCCAGCATGTAAGCAAGGCCTTGTTTGTCCTTGTTTGGCTACTCATTTGTCTACTTCCTGAAGAGGCTGAAGCATGATGGCCTTGACACCTCAGTCCTTGCTTCCATTAACAGCTGTGTTATGAAGTGCATCCTCACATCATGGTCTACTGCAGCGGTGGATACAAAGGACAATTGGCAGGTATTTTACGTCACTTTTGCATTACTTTTACTGTGATTTTGCTAAATATAGGCCCATATTGTAGATGGAGAAACGCGTTGTACAGCGGATACATCTTGGGCTATACTATTAAGGGACAGCTGAATTGACCACCTAAACCATATATTTTCTGAAAGCCTATAGCCTCTAGATGTCAATTAATATACATTAAGACATGCCCCACCTTCCTACTGATTTTGGTGCATCATAAGGCGTACATAGGCCCATATTGTAGATCGAGAAACGCCTTGTACAGCGGATACATCTTGGGCTATACTATTAAGGGACAGCTGAATTGACCACCTAAACCATATATTTTCTGAAAGCCTATAGCCTTTATATGTCAATTAATATACATTAAGACATGCCCCACCTTCCTACTGACTTTGGTGCATCATAAGGCGTACATAGGCCCATATTGTAGATCGAGAAACGCCTTGTACAGCGGATACATCTTGGGCTATACTATTAAGGGACAGCTGAATTGACCACCTAAACCATATATTTTCTGAAAGCCTATAGCCTGTAGATGTCAATTAATATACATTAAGACATGCCCCACCTTCCTACTGACTTTGGTGCATCATAAGGCGTACATAGGCCCATATTGTAGATCGAGAAATGCATTGTACAGCGGATACATCTTGGGCTATACTATTAAGGGACAGCTGAATTGACCACCTAAACCATATATTTTCTGAAAGCCTATAGCCTCTAGATGTCAATTAATATACATTAAGACATGCCCCACCTTCCTACTGACTTTGGTGCATCATAAGGCGTACATAGGCCCATATTGTAGATGGAGAAACGCATTGTACAGCGGATACATCTTGGGCTATACTATTAAGGGACAGCTGAATTGACCACCTAAACCATATATTTTCTGAAAGCCTATAGCCTCTAGATGTCAATTAATATACATTAAGACATGCCCCACCTTCCTACTGACTTTGGTGCATCATAAGGCGTACAGAGGCCCATATTGTAGATCGAGAAACGCCTTGTACAGCGGATACATCTTGGGCTATACTATTAAGGGACAGCTGAATTGACCACCTAAACCATATATTTTCTGAAAGCCTATAGCCTTTATATGTCAATTAATATACATTAAGACATGCCCCACCTTCCTACTGACTTTGGTGCATCATAAGGCGTACATAGGCCCATATTGTAGATGGAGAAACGCATTGTACAGCGGATACATCTTGGGCTATACTATTAAGGGACAGCTGAATTGACCACCTAAACCATATATTTTCTGAAAGCCTATAGCCTCTAGATGTCAATTAATATACATTAAGACATGCCCCACCTTCCTACTGATTTTGGTGCATCATAAGGCGTACATAGGCCCATATTGTAGATCGAGAAACGCCTTGTACAGCGGATACATCTTGGGCTATACTATTAAGGGACAGCTGAATTGACCACCTAAACCATATATTTTCTGAAAGCCTATAGCCTTTATATGTCAATTAATATACATTAAGACATGCCCCACCTTCCTACTGACTTTGGTGCATCATAAGGCGTACATAGGCCCATATTGTAGATCGAGAAACGCCTTGTACAGCGGATACATCTTGGGCTATACTATTAAGGGACAGCTGAATTGACCACCTAAACCATATATTTTCTGAAAGCCTATAGCCTCTAGATGTCAATTAATATACATTAAGACATGCCCCACCTTCCTACTGACTTTGGTGCATCATAAGGCGTACATAGGCCCATATTGTAGATCGAGAAATGCATTGTACAGCGGATACATCTTGGGCTATACTATTAAGGGACAGCTGAATTGACCACCTAAACCATATATTTTCTGAAAGCCTATAGCCTCTAGATGTCAATTAATATACATTAAGACATGCCCCACCTTCCTACTGACTTTGGTGCATCATAAGGCGTACATAGGCCCATATTGTAGATGGAGAAACGCATTGTACAGCGGATACATCTTGGGCTATACTATTAAGGGACAGCTGAATTGACCACCTAAACCATATATTTTCTGAAAGCCTATAGCCTCTAGATGTCAATTAATATACATTAAGACATGCCCCACCTTCCTACTGACTTTGGTGCATCATAAGGCGTACAGAGGCCCATATTGTAGATCGAGAAACGCCTTGTACAGCGGATACATCTTGGGCTATACTATTAAGGGACAGCTGAATTGACCACCTAAACCATATATTTTCTGAAAGCCTATAGCCTCTAGATGTCAATTAATATACATTAAGGCATGCCCCACCTTCCTACTGACTTTGGTGCATCATAAGGCGTACATAGGCCCATATTGTAGATGGAGAAACGCATTGTACAGCGGATACATCTTGGGCTATACTATTAAGGGACAGCTGAATTGACCACCTAAACCATATATTTTCTGAAAGCCTATAGCCTCTAGATGTCAATTAATATACATTAAGACATGCCCCACCTTCCTACTGACTTTGGTGCATCATAAGGCGTACAGAGGCCCATATTGTAGATGGAGAAACGCCTTGTACAGCGGATACATCTTGGGCTATACTATTAAGGGACAGCTGAATTGACCACCTAAACCACATATTTTCTGAAAGCCTATAGCCTCTAGATGTCAATTAATATACATTAAGACATGCCCCACCTTCCTACTGACTTTGGTTCATCATAAGGCGTACATAAGCCTATATTGTAGATCGAGAAACCGACTGTACAACTGATACATCTTGGGCTATACTATTAAGGGACAGCTGAATTGACCACCTAAACCACATATTTTCTGAAAGCCTATAGCCTCTAGATGTCAATTAATATACATTAAGACATGCCCCACCTTCCTACTGACTTTGGTTCATCATAAGGCGTACATAAGCCTATATTGTAGATCGAGAAACCGACTGTACAACTGATACATCTTGGGCTATACTTTTAAGGGACAGCTAAATTGACCACCTAAACCATATATTTTCTGAAAGCCTATAGCCTCTAGATGTCAATTAATATACATTAAGACATGCCCCACCTTCCTACTGACTTTGGTGCATCATAAGGCGTACATAAGCCTATATTGTAGATCGAGAAACCGACTGTACAACTGATACATCTTGGGCTATACTATTAAGGGACAGCTGAATTGACCACCTAAACCATATATTTTCTGAAAGCCTATAGCCTCTAGATGTCAATTAATATACATTAAGACATGTCCCACCTTTCTACTGACTTTGACAATATACAAAATAGTGCCATGTATACATTTATGTCCTCCAAAGTTTGCAGGAAGGTGGGCCATGTGCTAGTCTATGTTAACTCACATGTACAAGTGACAGGCTTTAAGAAAATATATGGTTTGCATGGCTGAAACTGCTTTGCCTTTGTGTTGGAGCTCAAAATGTTCTAAACATATCTTACATTTCTTTCTGTTACTTATGTTTTCACAGATCCTCGCTCCTGATATCCTGATGTATGCATTCCATTTCATTATATGACTCCAACAGGACACCTACACAAAGGAGCTGTTAAAGCAGTGTCCTTCTACAAACAACAAGACAGCGAGCATGTAAACAAGGCCTTGTTTGTCCACTTCCTGAAGGGGCTGAAGCATGCTGGCCTTGACACCTCAGTCCTTGCTTCCATTTACAGCTGTGTTGTGGAGCGCATTCTCACATCCTATGGTCTGCAGCGGGTGGTGTCATCACTTTATTTATCATCGTTTGTGTAAATCTTACACATCTTACACAAAAGTCTAAAATAATCTAAACTTCATTCACTCTCCATGTATAGATCAAGATAGACTTGCAGAATAGGCTGCAGGGCAACAGTCCGATAGCCTGCATGAAAGCATAAATGGTCCGCACTTGTTAAAGAGTGCAATTATCAAAGGGCCCTTGAATTGTGTTTTTTTAAACCAAGGAGTATGACTGTAGCGATGCTGTCAGCTCTGCCATAAGCAGTGACTGTGATTACGTTTGCACATTTTGAAAATGTTGTTTTTCTTTCTTTTGCATTCTTTTCCACTTCATTGTTGTATAGTTTGTATAATGTTTGTTAAAGTTGCACACATTAATTCACTGTTCTTATTTGTAAAAATGTGTATAGTGTGGTATAGTTTGTATGGTGGAGTCTTTATTGTATCGCACAAACAAGAACACCCCACCCCACCATACCACTTTGACTAACCAATTTTCTGCGGGAAACCCTGGATGCTTTCTAAAGGTATTTTGTGAAACATAGGGGTTGCTATGGTAGTGGTTGCTAAGCTATTGCTAGGGTAACTGAGAAGGTTGTTATGGTGTTGCTACGGGATATATGGTGGTTGCTATGCAGGTTTATAGGGTAATCATGTTGGTTGCTAGGTTGGTGATAGAGTAACTGAGAAGGTTGCTAGGGTGTTGCTAGAGTAGATATGGTGGTGGCTATACTAAATTAAGTGATTGCTATGCTGGTTGCTAGGGTAATTGAGATGGTTGCAAGGCAAGTCATGTTGGTTGACTATCAAAGTGGTTGCTAGGTTGGCATTGTACAGGTGGTTGCTAGGTTGTTGATAGGGTAACCAAGAAGGTTGCTAGGGTGTTGCTAGGGTAGATATGGTGGTTGCTATTCCAAATAAAGTGGTTGCTATGCTGGTTGCAAGGTTAATCATGTTGGTTGCAATGGTGGTTGCTCGGTTGACATTGTGGTGGTAGTTGTGAGGTTGTTGGTAGGGTAATTAATATGGTTGCTAGGTTGTTGCTATGGTTCTTATGTTGGTTGCTAGGTTGTTGCTAGGGTAACTTAGAAGAATTTTGTCCAGCTAATACATTTTGGCCTACACTATTAAGGGACAGCTGAATTTACCATATAAACCATATATTTTCTTAAAGCCTATAGTCTGTAGATGTCAATTAATATGAATTAAGACATGTCCAACATTCCTACTTACGTGCATCATAGGCTTAAGCAATACTGCTATTTTTGCTCTTAGACTATAAAAATCCATAATCACTTTAAAAACGCTAATTGATTACAATAGTTTTTGAAAGTCAATTTCTTTAAATCATGATTGAAATTGTAACCATATTCTTTATTGAGTTATGTTAATTGACTATAATACTATTGTATTGTCATCCTTCTTTGGGACTTGAGTACTTCAATATCCCCTTCATGTATCAATGTACATTAAAGCATCTTTGATAGTAAAGGACTCTCCATGTAAATAATTACTTGAATTGTCTTTCACTTGTACTGGTTCTATATATTTGGACCACTGATTGACTGCACTCTGGTTTTCATCAGCAAGGTCAAGGCTTAAATTAACCTCAGATAAGTCTGTTTTAATCCCATGCATTATATGTGCTAATGTTGTGAAGTAATTGGTGTGACTGACCCTACAAAGGCCTGTCTGACCTATGACCTATTAACCTAGGGTTAGTAAATATGGGATCGGAGTGAAATTACCTCACACATTCAGAAACCTCAAAGTGAAATGACCTCACACATCCAGGAAGCTACAGCAATACAAACTCAGCTACTGGTCTCAAATACGGCAAACCAGTTGCCAATTTCTATGCCCTTTATATCAATTTGTGCTACATGTTATTAGTTGAAAATTACTGGTGTAAGCTTATCTGACTAGAATATGACTGATTAAATTTGACATGTAACATCCTTGGATGACACAAAATATAGTGAAATGGACTCAACCCTCACATATTCAAACTTTTTTTCAATCTTTGGCTCCGCCTCCTGACAACACACAAGCAACTATATTTGAGTGTGTAGTTAAATCACATCTCACATATTCACAGACTCTATAGCACCCCAAATCCAATATTTCCTATATTTGGCTCCGCCTCCTGGCAATACACAAGTCATTAGATGTCCCAAATTTGACAAACTAGTTTGTTATCATCCCGTGTATCAAAATATGTGCCATATGTTGGTACTATCTTGAATTAACTGGTGTAATCCTATCAAGGCCTGTCTGACCTATGCAAATTATGGCCATCTAAACCTAGGGTTAGCATTTCTAACTTCCATACCTCATAAACAGACTAAATTTGGCATGTGACATCTATCTATGACATAAAATATACGAGATACGTAAAATCACACCTCACACATTCATAGACTCTATAGCGCCCCCTAGAAATCTACATTTTCCAATCTTTGGCTCCGCCTCCTGACAACATACAAGCAGCTGGAGGTTTCAAATTTGACAAACAAGTTTGTTATCATTCCCTGTATCAAAATATGTGCCACATGTTGGTACTATCTTGAATTAACTGGTGTAATCCTATCAAGGCCTGTCTGACCTATGCAAATTATGGCCATCTAAACCTAGGGTTAGCATTTCTAACTTCCATACCTCATAAACAGACTAAATTTGGCATGTGACATCTATCTATGACATAAAATATATGAGATATGTAAAATCACACCTCACACATTCATAGACTCTATAGCGCCCCCTAGAAATCTACATTTTCCAATCTTTGGCTCCGCCTCCTGACAACATACAAGCAGCTAGAGGTCTCAAATTTGACAAACACGTTTGTTATCATTCCCTGTATCAAAATATGTGCCACATGTTGACATTTCATGAAATAATGGGTGTGACACTTACCTAGGCCTGTCTGGCCATATGGGTGTCTCAATTGTAGTTTCTGAGTATGTCCGGTGCATCAAACTTGCCATGGCAGGTAAGATCAGTGAAATTGGGTTTATTTCAGCACAACACACCTCTGTGTATCATATTCAATCAAAATATGGATGTTTTGATGGTTTGTTTATGATTTAAGAACTTTTGTTGGTCAATATCTGTCAAATATGCTCTCTAAACGGTTATTTCTGAAGATTTCTTGTGCATCAAAAGTCCCACAGCACCTAAGATAAGTGAAATTGGGTTTATTTCAGCACAACACACCTCTGTGTATCATATTCAATCAAAATATGGATGTTTTAATGGTTTGTGTATGATTTAAGAACTTTTGTTGGTCAAAACAATGCTCTCTGAATAGCCATTTCTTAAGATTTCTTGTGCATCAAAAGTCCCACAGCACCTAAGATAAGTGAAATTGGGTTTATTTCAGCACAGCACACCTCTGTGTATCATATTCAATAAAAATATGGATGTTTTAATGGTTTGTGTATGATTTAAGAACTTTTGTTGGTCAAAACAATGCTCTCTGAACAGCCATTTCTTAAGATTTATTGTGCATCAAAAGTCCCACAGCACCTAAGATAAGTGAAATTGGGTTTATTTCAGCACAGCACACCTCTGTGTATCATATTCAATCAAAATATGGATGTTTTAATGGTTTGTGTATGATTTAAGAACTTTTGTTGGTCAACATCTGTCAAAAAATGCTCTCTGAACGGCCATTTCTGAAGATTTCTTGTGCATCAAAATTCACACCGCACCTAAGATAGGTGAAATTGGGTTTATTTCAGCACAACACACCTCTGTGCATCATATTCAATCAAAATATGGATGTTTTAATGGTTTGTGTATGATTTAAGAACTTTGTTGGTCAACATCTGTCAAAACAATGCTCTCTGAACGGCCATTTCTTAAGATTTCTTGTGCATCAAAAGTCCCACAGCACCTAAGATAAGTGAAATTGGGTTTATTTCAGCACAACACACATCTGTGTATCAAGATCAATCAAAATCTGTAAGTTTGTGATTGCTTTAAACAGGGGGTTGTCCAATACACATAAAACAAACAGCAAAGGTATGCTAATACAAAGCAGCACTACAGGCACTAAATAATAATTTACATTTGATCAGATTCACCTTTATTGTCATTGTGCAGAGTAAAAGTACAAACAGGGTTCCAACTGTAAGTCAAATGTAAAATTCTATAACTTTTCCCTGACAAAACACCTGAATTTCCATGACTTACAATATACCGACCAATGATTTCAGAGCAGCCGCATCAAGAGTCTTTTACTTTTTTAGAGCGGGAGATGAATAAATAGGCATTGAATTAACACAGTTGGGCTACTCAAGCAAGCTGTAAAGCTAATAACCAGATATACATACTGTGTGGAAATATGCATTTTGGCTAGTACATCATAAACTACTACGACAAAATTCCCTGATATTCCATGACTTTGCCCCCAAAATGATAAAAATTCCCTGACTTTCCATGTCTGGAATAGACTTTCTAAAATTCCATGATATTCCAGAAATGCTATGACCCGTGGGAACCCTGTACAAAGCAAAAGTGCAATGTGATATACAAAGTATAGACAGATGGTGCATAGGCAGGACAAGAAATACTGTATAGTGTCGTGTAGACAGTAATATGCAGTTGGTTTACAGAAGGTGGTTTAGAGTAATATAAATTAGATATAAATATGGGCAGTGTATTAACAGAACATATGAGAAAAACAGAATAAATATGGATATTCAGTATGAACCATATAGACAGATATGTGCAGTGTGGTAACAGTACCATTGTAGTGCAGAAACAGTAACATTATAAGAGTAGTAAGAAGTGTTCAGGATGGATAGCATGAAGAGCAGTAGAATATGGTTATGTATAATTGTAATTACAGTATGTGCATTTGTAAATAAATAACACTATGGGTGGAATAGGGTATTTGGGGGCTTAGTTGATTGGTTGTCACCGGGATACAGAGCTACAGTCCAGTCGGGTGACAGCAACAGAAAAGAAGCTTCCTCTGAACCTGCTGGTTCGGGTGCAGAGAGACCTGTAATAATAATAATAATAATAATAATAATAATAATCCCCGGGCTTTGCCTTGCTCCTTCCTGGCCTGTGCCTTGCTCCTTCCTGGCATGTCTTTTTGCTTTGGTGATGAGCCTGATAACAGCTGACAACCTGGAAATTAGAAATAGAGATAAAACAAGTGTACAAAGAAAGAAACTACAATCTCAGTGTTTCTCTTGACATGTTCAAACATACTGATGACTATAAAGTCCACTAATAAAATGCAGGTCTATGCCTTTAATATAGTGCGCCAAAGTATTTAAGGAGGGTGGACCAAGTCCTAGTATGGTTTAGGTGGTTGAATCAGCTGTCCCTTAATAGTGTACGCCAAATTGTATCAACTGAACAATTTGTTTCTCGATCCTCAATATGGGCCTATGTATGCTTTATGATATGCCAGAGTAAGTAGGAAGGTGGGAAATGTCTTAATTAATATTAATTGACATCTAGAGGCTATGGGTTTTCACAAAATATGTGGTTTAGGTGGTCAATTCAGCTGTCCCTTAATACACTAGCACATGGCCCACCTTCCTGCAAACTTTGGAGGACATAAATGTATACATGGCACTATTTTCTATATTGGTGAATTAATGGGGCATATGATTTTTGATGATATGATGGTTTTGAGCTCCAACATAAAGGCAAAGCAGTTTCAGCCATGCAAACCATATATTTTCTTAAAGCTTGTCACTTATACATGTGAGTTAACATACATTAGCACATGGTCCACCTTCCTGCAAACGCCTTATGATGCACCAAAGTAAGTAGGAAGGTGGGACATGTCTTAATGTATATTAATTGACATCTAGAGGCTATAAGCTTTCAGAAAATATATGGTTAAGGTGGTCAATTCAGCTGTCCCTTAATAGTATAGCCCAAGATGTATCCGCTGTACAAGGCGTTTCTCGATCTACAATATGGGCCTATGTACGCCTTATGATGCACCAAAATCAGTAGGAAGGTGGGGCATGTCTTAATGTATATTAATTGACATATAGAGGCTATAGGCTTTCAGAAAATATATGGTTTAGGTGGTCAATTCAGCTGTCCCTTAATAGTATAGCCCAAGATGTATCCGCTGTACAATGCGTTTCTCGATCTACAATATGGGCCTATGTACGCCTTATGATGCACCAAAGTCAGTAGGAAGGTGGGGCATGTCTTAATGTATATTAATTGACATCTAGAGGCTATAGGCTTTCAGAAAATATATGGTTTAGGTGGTCAATTCAGCTGTCCCTTAATAGTATAGCCCAAGATGTATACGCTGTACAATGCGTTTCTCCATCTACAATATGGGCCTATGTACGCCTTATGATGCACCAAAGTCAGTAGGAAGGTGGGGCATGTCTTAATGTATATTAATTGACATCTAGAGGCTATAGGCTTTAAGAAACTATATGGTTTAGGTGGTCAATTCAGCTGTCCCTTAATAGTATAGCCCAAGATGTATCCGCTGTACAAGGCGTTTCTCGATCTACAATATGGGCCTATGTACGCCTTATGATGCACCAAAGTCAGTAGGAAGGTGGGGCATGTCTTAATGTACATTAGTTGACATCTAGAGGCTATAGGCTTTCAGAAAATATATGGTTTAGGTGGTCAATTCAGCTGTCCCTTAATAGTATAGCCCAAGATGTATCCGCTGTACAACGCGTTTCTCGATCTACAATATGGGCCTATGTACGCCTTATGATGCACCAAAGTCAGTGGGAAGGTGGGGCATGTCTTAATGTATATTAATTGACATCTAGAGGCTATAGGTTTTCAGAAAATATATGGTTTAGGTGGTCAATTCAGCTGTCCCTTAATAGTATAGCCCAAGATGTATCCGCTGTACAAGGCGTTTCTCGATCTACAATATGGGCCTATGTACGCCTTATGATGCACCAAAATCAGTAGGAAGGTGGGGCATGTCTTAATGTATATTAATTGACATCTAGAGGCTATAGGCTTTCAGAAAATATATGGTTTAGGTGGTCAATTCAGCTGTCCCTTAATAGTATAGCCCAAGATGTATACGCTGTACAATGCGTTTCTCCATCTACAATATGGGCCTATGTACGCCTTATGATGCACCAAAGTCAGTAGGAAGGTGGGGCATGTCTTAATGTATATTAATTGACATCTAGAGGCTATAGGCTTTAAGAAACTATATGGTTTAGGTGGTCAATTCAGCTGTCCCTTAATAGTATAGCCCAAGATGTATCCGCTGTACAAGGCGTTTCTCGATCTACAATATGGGCCTATGTACGCCTTATGATGCACCAAAGTCAGTAGGAAGGTGGGGCATGTCTTAATGTACATTAGTTGACATCTAGAGGCTATAGGCTTTCAGAAAATATATGGTTTAGGTGGTCAATTCAGCTGTCCCTTAATAGTATAGCCCAAGATGTATCCGCTGTACAACGCGTTTCTCGATCTACAATATGGGCCTATGTACGCCTTATGATGCACCAAAGTCAGTGGGAAGGTGGGGCATGTCTTAATGTATATTAATTGACATCTAGAGGCTATAGGTTTTCAGAAAATATATGGTTTAGGTGGTCAATTCAGCTGTCCCTTAATAGTATAGCCCAAGATGTATCCGCTGTACAAGGCGTTTCTCGATCTACAATATGGGCCTATGTACGCCTTATGATGCACCAAAATCAGTAGGAAGGTGGGGCATGTCTTAATGTATATTAATTGACATCTAGAGGCTATAGGCTTTCAGAAAATATATGGTTTAGGTGGTCAATTCAGCTGTCCCTTAATAGTATAGCCCAAGATGTATCCGCTGAACAATGCGTTTCTCCATCTACAATATGGGCCTATATTTAGCAAAATCACAGTAAAAGTAATGCAAAAGTGACGTAAAATACCTGCCAATTGTCCTTTGTATCCACCGCTGCAGTAGACCATGATGTGAGGATGCACTTCATAACACAGCTGTTAATGGAAGCAAGGACTGAGGTGTCAAGGCCATCATGCTTCAGCCTCTTCAGGAAGTAGACAAATGAGTAGCCAAACAAGGACAAACAAGGCCTTGCTTACATGCTGGCTGTCTTGTAGTTTGACACCACTCTCCTTTCTGTGAGTGTTCTGTTGGAGTCATATAATGAAGTGCAACCCATACATCAGGATATCAGGAGCAAGGATCTGTGAAAACATAAGTAGAGGGGAGAAAAAAGACATAAAGATATGTCGAGAAAACATTGCAGGACCATCCCTAAACAACACATCAGGACACCTTTCTTTCCTTTTTCATTTGATCACTACTACAATTCATAGACATATGTTGTATACAGGTGAGACAAGGGTAAAACTGATGTGGGTATTTATTCTATTATAGAATAGGCTACTAAAATATAACTCCACAACTTCAAGTGTCAACACTGTAGTTTTGGAGGAGTATTTGTAGTTTTTATGCAGTATAGGCTACTTTGGACATTAAAAGCTGCATGCACTACGTAGTACACACATGCGTACAATGCATTATTTTGGAGATAGAAATGTTGTTGTACTGCTTTGTTTTTCAGAAAAACTGTAGAAGCCTATAACCAGCCCAGACCCAAAGAAACAAATAGCTTATTATGTGAAACTGACCTGCTTATAATTTAATGTCAAACACCATCTCAACTAATTGAAAAGCAGGATTGCATCACCATCGCACTCATTCCGATAATTTAACCATAACATGTCGTGAACAACGATTTATTTGTATATCATATCATGTATTTGTCCACATCTTTTACCATTATAAGACATTGAATTGAACTAAGATATTGCTAAGATATTGAGACAGTAGGAGAGTGGCATGGAACAATAGGAAACAGACACGTCACCAACAACAATGCCAGTGGCCTACTGTAATTACTGCTATTATTATCATTATTATGTATTATTATCAATTTGTTTTGTTATAGTCTAGACACACATTCCATATTCACTGTATAGGCTATTTCTGTCACTGTACACATGTCATCTGGAAAACTTGCCTATTTATCTAACTGCACTTCTAGTTGGATGTCAACTGCATTTCATTGGCTCTGTACCTGTACTACTCTTTTAAATTACAATAAAGTTGAATCTAATCTAAATCTAGCCTAATCTAATATCTAATATTATGGGCTACACACATTGCAATTCTCTATTGAATTAAACCCCTCTCTTAATCAGGTTAAAGAAATACAATATTATATTATAATATAAGTGAATATCTAACATCTGGAGAACTGCTGTATCAGAATACAATTGTTTTATACCTGATATGTGGCCTAAAACAATGCGCGTTTTCGCAACGAAATCTATTCACGTTCATCATGATTATCGATTATACATGCCTGGCTGATAGGCTACCTCCCAGCTGTTAGCTGTAGCCCACACTAACAATATTAGGCTACAATGTTAATTTACACAGACAACAGCTGTTTTACAGATTAATGTAACATTACATCATGCACGTTAGCTAAATTATAAATTGTGCAAGCCTACTCTGAATTCACAGTATTGCCCATGCATAGGCTACTATTTCATGTTAAATCAACTTTAAAATGTTTTGCTCAATTGCTAGCAAAATGATCATGCTAGCGGCAGTAGCAAGGCTCACCTCATTTCCCATTTGGATTCTTCTTTTTTCTCCGTCCCTGCTCGGTTCTTGTTTCTGGATTCTGGGGTTCAGCCTTCTAAAACTGCTAGCTAGAAGGTGGCTCCTTCTAACCCACAACTCAAAGCAGGCTTAAGAGTGTGAAACTGCACGTCAAAAGCATCAAATAACATTCTCGCCATTTTGTGAGGTCAGGCTTTTTTGACAGATGACGTGGTTCTGTTGGCTCGTTGAAAGCGAAATACAACGTGATAGTAACACGATAATTACGTCCTGCTCAACACGTTTTTTAACAAGGAAACGTGTTACACAACACGTCCCAATAGATTAATTAACGTGACAGTGACACGTTCAGACGTGAGACTGGGTTGTTGTGTCATGATGGCAGGAGCAGAGAGGGCAGGCATCGTATCTCCATCATTGAGTTCTGAAATACAAACACGTTTGAAACTTAACAGTTTGGTACGGCACAATAAATAAATGAAGAAAACGTTAGCTGTAGCCTAGGCTACTGTTAGATGTAACGTCAGGTGGCGACACAGATGAAACATTGTTAGCAGCACTGAACTAGCCTAGCCTAGTCAAAGTTACAGTTAGGTCTAACGTTACATTTGCGTAGCCAAAACGTTAGGCTAAATTAGGCTACATCGTTAACGTTAAGCACACACATTAAACATAGCTGCTAACGTTATTTCGCAAGCTATGTATGCCTACAGCTACATTTGCTAAAACGGTAGCATTAGCCTACAATTATTATATGATAATAATAACGTTACATAGTTGTGTGAACAAGCTCGGCGACTCACCTTCGAAGCTGGATGTTGCTAGCACTGGCTGATCAGCAATGGCATCGTCGTCAAAGGGATTTGGCAAGGGGGTTATTTGCTGTGGAATCATCTGGACTATCTTTGCTGACAACACATCCATTTCTCCAGATGGGGGGCCTCCTCCGGTGAGAAAAGTGTCCCTTCTTTCCTTGGCAGCGTCTTTTTTCGCCTTTGCTTTCAGGTTTTTCCAGCAGGCTTTTAGGTTGTTCACATCACGCTTGTCCTTGATCCCCACAGAGCCATTGAAACTTGTGCAGAGCTTGACCCATGCCTCTTCTTTTTTTGTCAGAGTGTAATTATCGGTTCGTTTGTCTTCAATTATTTTTGCGTGTTGTTCCATTAATTGATATAATAAGTGTTTTTCGTGAGTTGTGAAATTTGAGCTCCGTACTCGCTGCGACATTTTCCTTAGGACAGGCGTTAACGTTAGTCCATAGAACGTTTTAAATATTTAAAATGTATGCGATCTTTGGCTTCGCGAGCTACTTATGAGACCGTTTACAAAAGTAGGCTTATGATTCAAGAGAATAGCCTAAAATTGTAGCTCGCTTATGTACACTGATCCATCATGGCGGACTATAATCACCGATCAAGGTTTTAATCGCAGGTTAAGGTTTTAATCGTGGATTTGTTAAATCATGCTTAAAATTAAGTGGTGCAACATAGCTTGAATTAAATTTAAACCTAGATTTACAAAACCTTGATTAGGCCTAAACCAAGATTAATTTAATCCTTGTTGGTGCAACCCACCCCATATGTTATCTTAATGCAGAGGAAGTAGATTGGGGCCCAAATAGAATGTTCAAGCATTGTTTTTGTTTACCTTGTTGAAAGGGTCTATACTTAGGCCTATCTGTGTTAGCCTGTGACTCCATACATTTGGCGCAACAGCGCCTCCTCTTGGTCAATTACAGTTACATGCATTCATACACTTATCCACTCTCAACAGTCTGCTTTATTCTTTCTTTCATCTGGAGAGTGGTTCTTGGACATGAGGCTCGAATAGGCACAATAATATAGAATTACATTAGACGGAGGCTATTCACACCAAAACAGAAAGAACACTGACATCCTTAAATTGTTCCCATTAAATGGCGATTGAACAAAACAAAGAAGTAGGGATCAATTATACCAATTATCAAAGAACTGATTAGGATTACAAGCAGCACAGTTGGGTAGGAAGTTCTGGAAATATTTTTTTTGGCATAGGCATGACTCTTATCTCTGATTTTATCTCCTTAACTATGGAAGACCTGCTGAGAATACAAGACCTGCTGAATACAAGACCGTGTACATATTTATCTTCTGATTTCTTTAGATACGCACCACATGAGCGATGAGTTAATCATAGTGTTTTATGTGAACGTAGATAATAAATGAAGATATAAATCACAGACAAGTCATTAATTTGCAGAATGATAAATTAATCCCCCCTCTAATCAAATTAATTTGAATTTAATACTTCTGCATATGTAAACCAATATCTTTGGGGGGGAAACAGCATCATCCAGGGGAGCTGGAGTGGCCATCTACACATTACAGTTATATATTTGACACACTTAGGAATTGCAAGAGAAAAAACATATATTTTAATCATACAATATTTACTAAGGTTCAAGTAAAACTTCAAGAAACTCTCCGTCTCTCTTCTGCCAGACTGTCTCTTTGCTCAGACGAGGGGTTTTGTCCTTCATCTCTCAGACTCCTCTGTGTCTCAGGGAGCCCTGACACATCTTTTTTCTCTTCCTCCCTCATGGTGAGCGTCTGCTCGATGCACTGCAGCTTCACAGTCACTCTGGTCAGCACAGCCAGGATGGACTGCTGCAGAGCATAGTCCTGCCTGAGTCAGTCAGGGTTGAGGCAGTTCTGAAAACAAGCCATCTCTACAGAGGAGGAAACCAGAAGTCAATGTGTCCAGAGTACCTTCTCTGAAGTAAATGGAACAATACCTGCATACTTTTCTCTCAAGCATATTCACTCAACGGTCATGAATTTCACAAGGCTCTCACCATTGATCTCTCCGCCAGTGTCCTTTTGAAGCCTTTGTAGAGAGTTAAAGTTAGCAATGCCATGAGAAGAGCAGTTGTGTATGGATATATGGTGTCTAGCAGAGACACAAATGCAGTCCTCTGTTTTACTGAAGCTGCTGGTCCTGCGAAAGACCATGTTGAAAAGCTCATAATTCTAAACAAAAAGTCCATTAAGTCTTACTTCAAAGAATAAATCATATTTGCATGCCTTGAAGTGGGCCTAGCTTACAGTAATGACATCCAAGTGGAATGAGATCACTTTCTCTAGAGATCTTTAGAGCTATTGTGACATCAGTGGACAAGGAACTGGCTTATTCTATTTGGACAAAATGTAAAATCAAACCAAGAGTTGAAATAAAATGGAACAAAATAACACTGTTCACAAATCATTTGTTAAATTAAATTAAATGTAATTGGTTAAATATTACAGGAGAGCTGATTACAGAAAGAGAGCATGGAGTCTAATCCCTACATTGTGTGTTAACATGACGGGATATATGATAAGTAGTTAGTTGTTGGTAACTATGAAAATAGCAGTGAGGTCGGTAACTATGAAAATAGCAGTTGGTCGAAAACAAGTGAGCCAACTACCTAAAAGATGGCAAAAAAAATCTCACAAACACCACCAACAACCTGGATGTTTCCAAGTTTTAAGTGGTGTTTTCTGGCAATATTGCAGACAAAATGCTATGTTGTGAAAATATTCTTTTCGTTTTCTTTCATTAAAAAAAAAAATATGTATTGAGTGTTTCTTTAGTGGGGTGGCACATAAAGTGTGCATGGAAAGTGCAGAGGTGAGTTTGAGGACAGTCACCTGATGTCTGGTGTGTGAACTTTGCTTTCAAACTTAGGTCACTGCTTTCATGACAAGCCCTCTTTGTTAGAGAGACGATTTACAGTGAGGGAGTATCCCACTCCTGCTACCTCCAGTGCCTGCTATGCTGCTCTCTAAGTATTGCGGTTTACAGGCACTCTCTTTTCATGAGATTGCTGTTTATTCTTCTCTCTGTCTATGAACTGGCATCTCTATGAGGCTTTGTTCTGCATTCCAGACACACCAGGCTCAGTGACTCCCGTCCTCCCAGCCGAGCCTTTGATGGTCTTTATCAGCTTCTCCATCCCACTGCTGCAAGAATACTCCCACTCCCCCAACGCATACCCCCTTGTGTTTATAGCCAGCCATTGGAGCAGCCAATCATTTACAGTTAATAATTACAATTTAGGTGCTTTACTCATGAAATTCCAAGTTCCTTTTCTTGTATGAAGTACTGTATTTGTTTGACTATGCCACTTTATATTCTCTATTTGGTTAGTTAAGATTAATTCTCCCCAACGTATGTGGCTTTGTTTTTGGCTCTGTCCACTTGCCAGTAGTTTCTCTCTATTGTTTAGTTTATTAGTGCCCCTGTTCCTCCCCTGGTGAATCACAGTCTTTTTGTGCTCTGTAGGATATGAATGAACTCATGAGTTCAATTGAGTTCACTATTGCAATAGTGTATTTTATTTAATGGTATGGTGTAGGGTGTTATTTCTAATGAGTAATACACAATCCATGTTAACATGTGCTTTCATGCAGGCCTAGCACTAAGTATTGCATCAATACCGTACTGGTATCTAAATCACTGTGTTTGCCAATGTGTAGGCTAGGATGTATCAGCTGTATGTGGGTACCGATGAAGATTTACAGAATTACTCTGCCATCCTCTGGATATGAGAAGCAGGTACAACCCTCATGTGCAAGTAACACATGACCAATAACACAACACGTAATACAGCTTACTGTATTGGCGCCTTCTTGGCGGGGCAGCCGTGGTCTACTGGTTAGCGCTTCGGACTTGTAACCAAGTTGCCGGTTCGAACCCCGACCAGTAGGCACGGCTGAAGTGCCCTTGAGCAAGGCACCTAACCCCTCACTGCTCCCCGAGCGCCGCTGTTGTTGCAGGCAGCTCACTGCGCCGGGATTAGTGTGTGTTTCACCTCACTGTGTGTGTGCTGAGTGTGTTTCACTAATTCACGGATTGGGATAAATGCAGAGACCAAATTTCCCTCACGGGATCAAAAGAGTATATTATACTTACTATACTTGTCTATCAAAGCTTAGGGGAAAAACACATTCTACATACACCCCTGGCAAATATTGATTAATGTTGATTGCCTCTTGACCAATATGTTTGTTCTGGCTGAAAATGACACTGCCACATGCCAAAAGGTTGTAAGACAATATGGGAGAAATATGGAATAAAAAAAATAAGCATTTTCGTTTAAAAAAACAAACATATTTATGAAAAATGTTGTGAAGTACTTTTCAATTGCACCAAGACAACAGGAATAAAAATCCCTCCACATTTTAGAAACTGATTTATTTAATGCAAGGCTTATTGTGTATTGGATAACAAACAGGCATTACAAATTATTTAATTCAATTTGAGTTTTTATTGACAAATTAAAATGTTGCACAGCCTATCTCCTTGTTATTTGGCTTAATGAGTCAGATAATTAATCAGAATCCTTTTAGTCCCCCATCTTTGGACTTCCTCAGGTTCAGGCACTGCTTGAACTCTTCCAGGGCCCTGATGCGCTCCTCCACTTCCCCCATCTTCACCAGGATCTTCTCGTGGAGTCCCTTTTCCTCCGGCAGCTTTTCTTTGTTGGCCTTATCATCATCCTAATGGACAGTTGAGGAAAAAAACAGAATGTCAGGGGATATGTGGGGAATAATGTATGCTTTTATTTTTGTTGAAGATTGAGAGACTAAGGTAAATATACAGTAGCCCACCTGTTTGTTCATCCTCTTAGAGATCCAAAGGCAAATGACCACGATGATCACACACACCAGTCCCAGGAAGAAGAGTTCCGTGCCCCATCCTGACTCCAGACTGACTGCAGAAGATGCACTGTCTTTGGCTAAAAAGACCTTGTTGAGGTCTCCTGGCATTATCTCCATTCCCACCTTGGCCCAGGTTGGAGGTTTGCATTGGCCCATTCCACAGTCTGCACAGACCATTTTGTTTTTAGATTTGCCTGTAGCTGCTGATCCCGAGATGCGTGGGTCTACCTGTTGGCGGTGAAGTTATAAATGAGTTTTCCCCACCTGTGCTTCCTTTATTTATCGTCATTTATGACGTCACGCGACGGTCCGTTATGTCACATGCGGTGCACTTTCGCCGCGCTTGCCTTGTTCAGCAAAACAGGCCCAGATTATGCTCTCAGGCTCTAATGCACTACAGTCCAATAGTTTACAGAATACGTTACAACGCTCTAGAATCTTTGGTTTACACTAGGATTAGACCTTACCTTGCTTGCTTGAAGAAGGTTGTGCAACTTTTCGCGTTTCCTCATCATAACACCACTTTTACATGTTTTCAACCAAATAGTCCATGTTAAAAACAAGCAGCAATGGTCTTTTTCTTGATATGGACACTGAATGAAAGACTACGCCATGTAGCCCGGCGTCTTGTTCCGGTAATTTAAAATCCAATCGACATTTTGTTGTGCTGCTGTCGGCAACTCCGCATTCCTTCCTACACTCAAGAGGCAAGAGAGACAATAAACTAATGGCTGAAAATAGCCTTGTGCCTACAGTAGAACCATTTTCGTTGTGGGCCTACAGAATTCTTTTGCACACTAGGTGCCAGTATCGGAGCATCTTGTTTGCAAGTTATCGGCTAAAGGCGCCTGTCCTAGTATCAAAGATTTTATTCTACCCTGGCCTATGGACACTGCATGGTTATAAACTGTTTTGTCCGAATTATTTTTAGAATCATCTCTGTAAGTTTCCGTGTGTCCTAATAAACAACGATGAATTGGGTAATTTTGCCCAACTGTAGTCTGTGGGTAAATTCAGAATTACACACAGAACACAATTCAGGTATGAACAGTTTAATGTCACCTAAAAATAGACAAATCGCGATTGCTACTTTGAAGACATTTGGCAAACATGGTGTTTATTTAAAAAAAAAAAAACATTCAAACGAAATCAAA
Source organism: Alosa pseudoharengus (assembly GCF_046254945.1). Lineage (NCBI taxonomy): Eukaryota > Metazoa > Chordata > Actinopteri > Clupeiformes > Clupeidae > Alosa > Alosa pseudoharengus. The sequence goes on along the minus strand of NW_027468680.1, from coordinate 20,608,346 downwards.
CTGAAATAGGCCCTGAATAATAACTGAAAACACTTTGTTGGAAAAGTCTATTTGTATGTAATTGGGACACAACATTTTAAGTAGGCCTACAGAGTACTGGCTACTCCACAGAGTCCCAAATTATAGGTCATGATTGGTATTCATTCAGGTTGTTAGACTTGGCACATATACCCAGAAATAGATAAACCCATTGCACATCTGGCTTCAGAGCAGTTTACAAAGAACATAACATTTGCCACATATAATTAAAAGTAAGTCTCTGAGATATATGTGTCTAGTAGCTCACGTTGCACTACAGTGAGTCTGATCTTATAGCCTGCTGATAAACAGTCCTACATGTGATCCAAGATGTGTTGTCAGAGGTCTGAACAATAGGGGGCAGTAGAATGCTGCTAAGGAGAGAGTGAAGGGCTGAGGTTTGTATTTGTGTCCTTGCCCATTTTTACAATGCCAGTAGGCTACTTGGTGCCTCTGCTAAACACCACTGTCCATTCTGCACTTTGTAAGACTTGTAATAATTCTGTTCTAGTCAGCGTTCTTGTAATTGATTTTACATTCAAAGACAACATGGGACTATCTTGGGACAAAATAAAGCGCTTCCTTTAGACCCTGGTTCGACATTATGTATACATAATGTAATATGTTTACAAAAAGGTGCATGGCTTCTTTAGAGTTCATATCCCTGAAAAACACAAGCATCATAGCTCACATTAGCAAAAAAATCATACTCATACAGAAAGGCTTTGAAACCACAACAGTTAAGTCATTCTTTTGACAGACACATATGCTAAAGTAACAGACACAGAGATAGACAGAAAGATAGATGGAGAGTGGGTGAGAGTGAGTGAGAGAGAGAGAGAGAGAGAGAGAGAGATGAAAAGCAGACCCTGATACTGGTTGAGGTTCTGGAGGGTCTTCCCCAGAGACAGCTATACAGTAGTCATGGTTCATACTCCACAGCTGGCTCTCAGCTTCCAAGCACAAGCAACATACAGCATTTTGGCCTCGACCAGCCCTGGCACACAACACCCTGACAACACAGTCACCTACAGTGCACTCAGATGACTGAAATCTTTTTTTTTAATTATTATTATTCCTTTAGCCACGATCTTCAACCATCCCATTCACCCATGATCGTCCAAGTCATATACCAAAACTGGAGCTCCATGGCTAGAGGCCAGGGCGGGACAGCCGCCCAGCCCGCAGAGGCACATCACACTCGGGGACGAGGCGTACGACACCAGCCTGTACTGAGGCACCTCTGCGTAGCTAAAGTTCTGTGTGTCACACTCAGACGTCACCAGGACCTTCAGTCTCTTCCTGCCAGAACAGAATAGTTTCTGGGTGTCCCTCTCCTCCTGGTCCTCGTGATCCTCTTTCTCCTCCGGCTCTTGCTCGTTCTCGTCATGGTGGATCTTCCGCAGCAGGTTGTTGATGAGGACGGAGCGACGCAGGTAGGCCTCGGGGTCATCCAGGAAACGCAGCTTCTCCAGGGAGAGGCGCAGGATACAGCTGCGCTCCTCACGAAGTATCAGGTGCTACAGGACAGAAATAGAGAGACAGATAGAGGGAGAGAGAAAGAGAGAGAGAAAGAGCATGAAAAAATGCACATGTAACGAACATGTAGTGCATGTAACAGAAGACGTCACCAACATCTGAAACATCTGAATATTAGACATAGATGGAGAGAGGGTGAAGGCCACAACTCTTCATTTGGAGAACATAACCTAGAACCTAGGGCCCCCTCTGATTCTAACCTATAAAAAACATAGTGTACACAACCTCTGACTGTGAATAGTATGCACATGTTGATTTTCAACACTGACATGCGTCAGAAAAGATGCAACTAAAGACTTACTCGCTATAAGCAGAAATAGAACATCATGAGATTTTTGGTTATAGTATTCAGCCAGTGTTGGCACAGCAGGGGATGAATAGAGATGTTGGGTAACAGAGACACACATTTAGCTGGAAAGACAATGGGATGAGAGAGGCAGGCTGGCAATGTCAGGATGACAAAGAGAGCACTAAAGAAACGGAGCATGACACACCTGGCTACAAAGACAAGGAAGGACATAGAGACATTCTTCATCTTGGGAGACCAAGGGCACAGTATACATAATAGGGCAATGCACCAATATAAATAGTGAATAGGGGACAATTATGCCATTTATGGGATGCGCAGAAGGCCACAAGGAATTATGTAATTCATAAGAGCCACTGTGTGTGAGAGGCTTAGGAAATTAGACAATCATTTTGGAGAACCGTGACATTTCTGCATTCACTGGCACTGTAAGGCGTGCACACACGCACACACACACACACACGCGCGCACGCTTGTATAATGGAAGACATATCTCACTTTTTGTAAATATCCGTGTAGGCTGCCATGAATATCCTCCTCCTCCGCATACTTCCTCTTGAAGTAGGCAACTTTCGACGTCGTTAAGAGCTTCTGACTCTCAGGGGGAATGGACAGGGGCGGTCTGATGGAAAGAGAGAAAGGAGATCACCACAGTGTCATTCTCAGGTTGGGAGAGGGTGGGTTAATGGAGGGGTGTGCCGTGAGTCCACTCAGTGGTGGAGGCCAGTGACACACAGGGCAGAGAGGTGACGATGAGCGATTACCTCGAGATGGGCAAATGCACACGCACACACACACAGCCCTCGGATGGATCTCCTGTTCTCCTGAGCTTGACTCAGCGGACTTTCACACATTGCCCTTGCACTCCTGCAGAGAGAGAAAGAGAGAGAAGTGAGTACACTTTCACATGCTGTAGGCTACTACTAGTTGTTGCTACGCCTACATAATGTTATTAAGGCCAGTTCAGCCCCTTTTCAGAAAATACCTATCACTAGACTTGAAATATGAAAATCGTCTGGATAATTTGGGATCATACCCTTGCTTCAAAGCCACTATATGAACCCTCTCTCGCAAAGGCACCTGCCTACCCCAGACTACCGACGTGTGAGGAAAGAGGGCTCTGCAAATAAGAGCCGCTCGGGGGTGGACCAGTGATGAACAGGTTAAATACGCGCCGTCTTGTCACCGTGCACAGAAGAGGTGCGTGGGTGAGATAGTGTTTGTGTGCATGAGAGATTGAGTGAGTGGGTGGATGAAACCAATGAGGCTGGAGGAGTGAGGGGAAAACTAGCGATATTGTCATTACAGTGCGACGATAGCCTACACTGGTAGGCTACTTGAAGAGAGAAATTACATAATCTGGAATTGTGAATGAGAATCACCTGAATGCATACAGGGATGACAAGTGACATGGCTTTCATTTTCAACATACGTTTGCGTCCACAGCCTATGACCAGTAAAGACACATTATAGAAATGGTCACTATTATTATCCTAGAGCAAAAATGCGCAGAGTGCAACATGTGGGTGAATAAATCCCAAGAACTCTAAATCGTTGCTGGTTAAGATATAGCTGTAGCCTAGTTGTATCAGTCTGTAGGCTAAGTCCAAGGCTAAATTGGTCCATGCAACGTTTGAGAAAATGTCAATGAATATCATAGGCATGATAAATTACCTTTCAGATAGCTTTCAAAAGTGTTCCACCTGTAGACAGGAATGACAAGTCCTCTCACGTGTGATCGGACAGTGGTAACGACCAGAACTGATATAGCTATAGCCAAGATGCTCCGCTGTGTATGACTGCTGCAACTTCAGCCGTGGAGGTATCAGCCGTCCCTGTTCTGGACTGTGACCGCGGCTCCTCACCCAGATTCCGTACGGTCGTTTTGATAATCCCCACAGCGAGTCAGGCGCACTCTCTCAGGTCTTAAAATATTCTCTTTTTCAGAAACGAGCAACAACACAATTTCCCCCGCAATCTCATTGGCCCTCGCCGAAACAGATGTTTCCTGTTGCTAGGAGAGTCACTAGGCAATGATGACGCCACATCATCAGGATCCATTATTCTCGCATTCTCTCGAGATGCTGCAAGGTTTCCTTCTCACCACCCCCTTGAGCCTCGCTCCCTCCGCCTCTCCCTCTAAATATCAAACGAGATGCGACTTCTTTGTGCTTGATTTAAATGGAACATTATCACTACCATGCGTGCATGCGAAGTCTAAATATGTCTTGGAATTCATTCTCTCCCCTCTCAAATCTCGACTTCGAACTGAATGGAAATGACACTAATAACAAGTTAGACTTAGGCTATGACCAAGATGATGTTGACATTAATATGTGGAGCGGACTGCTCACGCACTTTAATCGCAAAGTGGGTTTCCACTGAGAGAGATTCGCGCTCATTCAACTACTTACACCGTATGATATCCTCCTAATCGTGCCTAATCCTGACCCAGTGAGTTTAATGAATTCCCCGGGGCATGAGTTACCGTAAAGTCGGCTCCTGACGCGCTAGAGTGCAGGCGACTGTAGTATTTATGTGCTTCTTCCTTGTCATTACACTCCTGGGTTGTTCCACGAGGTGAGAAGTCTTCAAACGAGCAAATACGCTAGAGACAGACAGCAATGTGGAGACAGTGGACTGCCAACAGGCAGCATAGTGTTTACTGATAGACCAAAATATAGATATAATACATCATATTTATACAAACTAAACATTCTTTTTGCATCATACTGAACATGCATTGGCAGAGCAGGCACTGTGAATCACAACTCCATTGACCATGCATGATTGATCCAGAGGCATTTCCAGCATACTAAACATTATTCATGCTAGTAGTGTACATCATTCAAAACAGAACCCCAAACCCCCAACATACACATCTTACAAATCTTTTAGATGTGTTACAGGCACTTCATATTAATTTTACCAGTGGAAGGCTTTACATTGCCATGCTTTATAAATCATATTGTTTTTGAGATGGCCATAATTATTTTAAAAAATATATAGATGCAAAAAGGTATGTACAGAAAGCATGCATCTTCAACATATATAGGGGATAAGTAGCCTATCATCACAATGTATGGAAGGTTATCTTGAGAAAAGCAGTGGTAGACTATAGTACTTTGGTAATAATAGCTGGATACACCTTATACTGTAATCATCACAAGACTGAGTTTTAACAATTTCTGGCAGGTTTGCTCTACTTTGTAAACAGCAACATCCAGATGGTTTTCAATTGGCAGAGATGGTAAAATAGCCTATATCAGCAAATGTAAGACACCACGTAAGAGGCTCTTTTGCCTTACAAATGAGATTTGTAAAAGTAAATATGAAAAATGTATAACAAAGACATCAAGGGGCAACATCTGGTTGAAATAATCTCCAGTTGTAAACACTGCATTGACTTAATTTGCTTCTGCATAAGAATGAGTATGCGTGAATATTTTAGTGAGTTTCATAATCCAAATACAATAGTACACTCACAACAGAAAAAATAGTTAATTGGCTAAAAAACCAAAAAAGGAACCCTGACATTATTATTATCAAAAGGACATACTTAAATAAGAAGTGTAAATGGCTCTAACAGTTAATTAACCTGAAACGCAACAGTCAAAGAACTGGTCACACTGAACTGCACAGCATCGGCTAATCAGTGGTCCAAAGTGGAAGCCTTCGTTCATGCATGCGCTTGGGGACCGTGAAGCTGGGTAATGATTAGTTTTGATTGGCTGAGCCAAGCAACAATTAGTTCTGATTGGCTGAAACAGTGCACTCTGGGCCCAGTTAGAGAGGGCCTGATTGCTGTTATTAGAGTATGGTATGTGTGGGTGTGTTTGTTTGTGTGTGTGTGTGACTGTGTGTGTGTGTGTGTGTGTGTGTGTCTGTGTGTCTGTGTTTGTCTGTGGAGAGGAAACCCCACTCTGTGAGCCATATGGATCCTCATTGGCATTCAGCAGACACTGCATTTGTAGGATGGGAGCCACATGCTTTTCTGGTCGTCAAGCGTTACTAACAAGTGTAGTGCTCATTTGCTGCACACTTTGGCACAGAGAGGGCAAGAATATATCATCTGGAGTCAACCTGAGCACAGAAGTACTTCTCCCTCACTCTCCTCATCACTCACCTCTCCTTCTCTCTATGGCATAGCAGCGTATATACCAGAACACACAAACGTGCACTGACAAGTTGTGTATGTGCGTGTTTGTGTACAAGTGAGTGTGTGTTCATTTTCACAGTCGGTAGCCATAATTTGGGGTTTTGATGAGCCCATAGAGTTGGGTGTCAGATGGGGAAACTGTCACAGTTCCTTGATTGGATCTCTAGCGAGCCCCGTGGCTGTGCCAGAAGAGGGACTGCCTGTACACCTTAATGGAGGAGAAGCCATTGACGGAGACCATCACACAGGAGGCGGAGAGGGGATGATTTGATGGCATCATCACTGTCTCTAAGTGGCTTTGATGGAGATGATTCTATCCTCCCCTTCAGCAGTCCATCATTTTTATTTTTAATTTTTTTCTTCATGTCTGTCCATCTCCACATGTCTACGGTGACACACACTCCACCTCCTGTGCTGGCTACACCTCTAGAGTCCGCTACTCATCCAACCGGGTCATCCATCACAAGCCCAGAATGGCGCCACCGCCGCCACTGCCGACGCCGCCCCCACACACCCCTCCAGATGGCTCCACACCTCTCCACCTGCCTCACTCACACCTCTGCTGTGCATCTCAATCTGTTCTCCCTCTCTCTGTCTCTCTCTCCCTCACACACACACTCACACTCTGACACACTCTCTCTCTCACACACACACACACACACACACACACACACACACACACACAAACACATGTACAAATTGTATCGGTGGCACACAAACCAGTTGCCACAGTTGCTCTCTCTTTCTGGCTCTCCCCTTCCCTCTCCATATATCATGTAGATTGCCGCTGCGCTTTTTGTCCCTCACACCTTCACTTCTGTCACCCCCTGTAACCCCCCTCTCTTCCCCACTTTCTCTCTT